>NC_057795.1:491011504-491311504 GCF_018294505.1 Triticum aestivum
TTCAGTTAGCAGCAGTAGCGAAGGAATCGCTCCATCGGGTTTAGTTAATAGCCATCGATCGATCGCTCGGGTTCAGTAACGCGTAGCGTGCAGTGCAATCGATCGGGTTCAGTTAGAGCCCAACGCCTCGCTCAGGTTCAGTTAGAGCCAATGCCTCACACACACGCGCGTACGTGTACGAGAGAAACGCGCATCACTCAGCCCCCGACCTCCCACCATAATCAGCAACTCCCTGAAATTTTCCTCCCCCTCGCTTCTACCATGGTTTTTTCCATCATGGACGGCCCAAAGAATGTCATGCGGCTGCGCCTCCGGCCCGCCCAGGACGAAAAGCCCATTTTCTGTCATGATTTTTTGTCATAGAAGTAGGAGCCCACCACATCTATGATGTTACCGGGTTTTGTCACAATTATCGTCATAGAAGTGTCATATGTATGACAGGAAAAAAATTCGTTCGGCCCAAAATGTCACGGATGTGTCTTTTTTTTGTAGTGTACCAATTTACCACTATCCTTTTGGGTTATGCATTAGAGACTGCAGCATTCACATTATATTGGGCACCATCTAAATCCATTGAGACGACACCGTATGAACTATGGTTTGGCAAGAAACCTAAGTTGTCGTTTCTTAAAGTTTGGGGATGTGACACTTATGTCAAAAGGCTTCAGCCTGATAAGCTCGAACCCAAATCGGAGAAGTGAGTCTTCATAGGATACCCCGAGGGAACAATTCAGTACACCTTATACCATTGATACGAAGGAAAGATCTTTGTTGCTAAGAATGGATCCTTTCTAGAGAAGGAGTTTCTCTCGAAAGAAGTGAGTGGAAGGAAAGTAGAACTTGATGAGGTAATTGTACCTTCTCTCGAATTGGAAAGTAGTACATCAAAGAAAACTGTTTCTGTGATGCCTACACCAACTAGAGAGGAAGCAAATGATGATGATCATGAAACTTCAGATCAAGTTACTACTGAACTTCGTAGGTCAACCAGAGCACGATTCGCACTAGAGTGGTACGATAATCCTATCCTGGAAGTCATGTTACTAAACCAAGGTGAACCTACGAACTATGAAGAAGCTATGATGAGCCCAGATTCCGACAGATGGCTTGAGGCCATTAAATCTGAGATAGGATTCATGTATGAGAACAAAGTGTGGACTTTGGTGGACTTTCCCGATGATCGGCAAGCCATTGTGAATAAATGGATCTTCAAGAACAAGGCTGACGCTTATGGTAATTTTGCTGTCTACAAAGCTCGACTTGTCACGTAAGGTTTTCGACAAGTTCAAGGAGTTGACTATGACGAGAGTTTCTCACCCGTAGCGATCCTTAAGTCTGTCTGAATCATGTCAGCAATTGCTACATTTTATGATTATGAAATCTGGCAAATGGATGTCAAAACTACATTCCTTAATGGATTTTTTGAAGAAGAGTTGTATATGATGCAACCAAAAGGTTTTGTCGATCCTAAAGGTGCTGACAAAGTGTGCAAGCTCCAGCGATCCATCTATGGACTGGTGCAAGCATCTCAGAGTTGGAATATACGCTTTAATGAGGTGATCAAAGCATATGGTTTTATACAGACTTATAGGGAAGCCTGTATTTATAAGAAAGTGAGTGGGAGCTCTATAGCATTTCTGATATTATATGTGGATGACATATTATTGAGTGGAAATGATATATAATTTCTGGATAGCATAAAAGGATACTTGAATAAGAATTTTTCAATGAAAGACCTTGGTGAAGCTACTTATATGTTGGGCATCAAGATCTATAGGGATAGATCGAGACGCTTAATAGGACTTTCACAAAGGACATACCTTGACAATATTTTGCAGAAGTTCAAAATGGATCAGTCAAAGAAAGGGTTCGTGCCCATGTTGCAAGGTGTGAAGTTGAGTAAGATTCAAAGCCCGACCACGGCAGAAGATAGAGAGAGAATGAAAGTCATTCCCTATGCCTCAGCCATAGTTTCTATAAAGTATGCCATGTTGTGTACCCGACCTATTGTGTACCTTGCCATGAGTTTGGCAAGGGGTACAATAGTGATCCAGGAGTAGATCTCTGGACAGCGGTCAAATTATCCTTAGTTACCTAAGAAGACTAAGGAAATGTTTCTCGGTTATGGAGGTGATAAAGAGTTCGTCGTAAAGGGTTACGTTGATGCAAGCTTTGACAACAACCCGGATGACTCTGAGTCTCAATTTGGATACATATTGAAAGTGGGAGCAATTAGCTAGAGTAGCTCCATGCAGAGCATTGTAGACATAGAAAATTTGCAAAATACATATGGCTCTGAATGTGGAAGACCCCTTGACTAAAACTCTCTCACAAGCAAAACAGGATCACACCTTACTACTCTTTGGGTGTTAATCACATGGCGATGTGAACTAGATTATTGACTCTAGTAAACCCTTTGGGTGTTGGTCACATGGTGATGTGAACTATTGGTGTTAATCACATGGCGATGTGAACTAGATTATTGACTCTAGTAAACCCTTTGGGTGTTGGTCACATGGTGATGTGAACTATTGGTGTTAATCACATGGTGATGTGAACTAGATTACTGACTCTAGTGCAAGTGGGAGACTGAAGGAAATATGCCCTAGAGGCAATAATAAAGTTGTTATTTTATATGTCCTTATTCATGATAAAGGTTTATTATTCATGCTAGAATTGTATTGATTGGAAACTTAAATACATGTGTGAATACATAAACAAATAATGTGTCCCTAGTAGGCCTCTACTAGACTAGATCGCTGATCAAAGATGGTTAAGGTTTCCTAACCATGGACATGTGTTGTCATTTGATAAAGGGATCACATCATTAGGAGAATGATGTGATGGACAAGACCCTTCCGTTAGCTTAGCATTATGATTGTTCAGTATTATTACTATTACTTTCTTCATGTCAAATACATATTCCTTCGACTATGAGATTATGCAACTCCTGGATACCGGAGGAATACCATGTGTTCTATCAAACATCACAACGTCACTAGGTGATCATAAAGATGCTCTACAGGTATCTCCAAAGGTGTTTGTTGAGTTGGCATAGATCGAGATTAGGATTTGTCGCTCCGAGTATCGGAGAGGTATCTCTGGGCCCTTTTGATAATACACATCATAAGCTTGCAAGCAAACGACTAAGGAGTTAGTCACGAGGTGATCTATTATGGAACGAGAAAAGAATCTTGTCGGTAACAAGATTGAACTAGGTATGAAGATACCGACGATCGAATCTCGGGAAAGTAACATACCGATGGACAAAGGGAATTACGTATGTTGTCATAATGGTTCGACCGATAAAGATCTTCGTAGAATATGTAGGAGCCAATATGGGCATCCAGGTTCCGCTATTGTTTGTTGACCGGAGAGGTGTCTCGGTCATGTCTACATAGTTCTCGGACCCGTAGGGTCTGCATGCTTAACATTCGTTGATGATATAGTGTTATATGAGTTATATGATTTGGTGACCGAGTTTTGTTCGGAGTCCTAGATGAGATCACGGAAATGACAAGGTATCTCAAAATGGTAGAGGGGTAAATATTGATATATAGGACAATGGTATTCGGACATCGGAAGTGTTTCGGAGGGTACCGGGTACATATCGGGTCACCGGAAAGGAGTTTCGGGCAACCCCTGCAAAGATATGGGCCTTATGGGCCAAGTGAGGGAACACACCAGCCCACAAGGGGCTGGTGCGCCCCTATAGAGGTCGGCCCTATGAGGAGGATAAGGAAAGAGGAGAGGGAAAAGAAAGTGTGGAGTAGGACTCCCCCTTCCTTCCCCCCCCCCCTCTTTCCTTCCCCCTCATTTATATATGGCAGGGGCACGGCTTGGGAGGGACTCCAAGTAGGATTCCTCCTACTTGAGCGCCTCATTTGGCTGCTCCTCCCTCCCTCCCACCTATATATATGGGGGAGGGGGTGCCTAGCACAGAACAGATAATTGCCTAGCCGTGTGTGGCGCCCCCCCTCCACTTTTTACTTCCCCGGTCATATTTTCGTAGTGCTTAGGCAAAGCCCTGCGGAGGTCACTTCACCATCACCATAACCACGCCATCGTGCTGACGGAACTCATCTACTACCTTCACGAAGTTGAACGTGTGCAGAACTCGGAGGTGTCATATGTTCGGTACTCGATCGGTGGATCGCGAAGAAAGTTCATCTACATCAACCGCGTTGTGAAATGCTTCCGCTTACAGTATATGAGGGTACGTAGACACACTCTCCCCCATGTTGCTATGCATCTCCATGGATATATCATTGCATGTGCGTAGAATTTTTTTTGTTTCCCATGCAACGGTTCCCAACAGGTGCTTTATAAGAGAAGATGGAGACTCAAATAAAAATAAAAATTGCATAAAGTAAATAGATAGGCCCTTCACAGAGGGAAGTAGGGATTTGTAGAGGTGCCAGAGCTCAAAGCTTAAACTAAGAGATAGAAATTTTGGGAGGCATACTTTTCCCATCAACGAAAACGACCAAGTAATTCCCAACACTTTCCATGCTAGATATATCATAGGCGGTTCCCAAAAATAAAATCAAGTTTATTTCTTTTTCCACCATTCTTTCACAATACATGGCTAGCCGTATCCACGGGTGCCTTCCATACCGACACTTTCCAAGGAATTTATTATTTGACAACATAAAGTAAATTTCTTTTTTTCATTTCGGGACTGGGCATCCCTATTATCATTGTACTCTCGTGCAATGACAAGTGAATAAACACTCATCTTTAGAATAACACATCTATCATGGAAAATATTGGCCACCCCTTGCCGCTTCATGAGCGGTACAAGCACACAAAAAGGAAACTTATTTTGAAAATTAGAGATGGCACATACAAATTTTCTTAGAACGGCATGGAAATACCGCGTATAGGTAGGTATGGTGGACTCATATGGCAAAACTGGTTTAAGGATTTTGGATGAACAAGTAGTATTTCTACTTAGTACAAGTGGAGGCTAGAAAAAGATTGAGAAGCAATCAACCAAGAAACAAAAAATCACATAAGCGAGCATTAAGCATAACTAACACCGAATAATTCACCACAAGTAGGATGTAATTTCATTGCATGACTATTGACTTTCATTCTTGCATAGGGAATCACAAACCTTAACACCAATATTCTTACTAAAGCATAATTACTCACTAACATGACTCGCATATCACTATCATCATATCTCAAAACTATTACAAAGAATCAAGTTTATTTTGTCCAATGATCTTCATGAAAGTTTTTATTATCTCCCTCTTGAATATCTATCACTTTGGGACTAGTTTCATATATTGCAATTGCTTTGACAAGCTCAAACAAATCTAAGTGAAGAACATGAGCATAAAGATCTTCATCTCTCGAAATAAAATAAGTGAAGCATGAGATCATTTCTTCAAAATTACTAACTCTGAAATAAATCTAAGTGAAGCATGCACTACTGGAATCTGGCAATTTTTCGTCTGCCACCTCTTTACCGTCTGCCGGCTGACGGCAAAGAGGCTCTTTGTTGTCCGCTTCCACAAAGCAGACGACAAAGAAAGGGCTGATGGCAAAATGGGTATTTGCCATCAACTGATTCTTTGTCGTCAGCCAGCTGACGGCAAAGAGCTGGAAGGCAGACCACAAAGGGCCAGGTGGGCCCCACAGGGCACGGCGTGGCTAGGTCAGGTTCTTTGTCGTCCGCTAGCGGACGACAAAGAGGGGACGTAGGCCAGCCCTAAATGGACGCCCTCTTTGCCGTCTGCTAGCAGATGGCAAAGAAGGCCCACTTAACGGGCCGTGTCGTCTCCCCTCTCTCTCTTTCTCTGTCTCCCCTCCCCCACGCGCCTGCCTCTCTCCTTCCCCGTAGCTGCCGCTGTCGCCCCCACTGGCCAGCCCCGCCCCTCGGACCCAGCCCCCACAGCCGTCTAGCCCTCCCACCCCCCCCCCCCCCGCGAAGAGGAACCCCACCGCGCCCCATCGCCGGAGAGGCCAGCGTCGAGCCTCCCCGGTGTCGGACCCCTCCCCGCGGCCCTGCGTCGCCCCGCCCCGCTGTCGCCCTCCTTCCCGCGGCCCCTGCACCGCCCCGCCCTATCGACCGACCTCGCCCTCCACCGGTGATCCCCTGCAGGTTTGTTCTTCCCTCCTTTTTTTAGTTTAGCTTTTTTAGTTTCTTTTAGTTTAGTTTCTATTTTAGTTTTAGTTTTAGTTTTAGTTTTAGTTTAGAAGAAGAAGAGGAATAGAAGTACGAGGAGGAGGGGGGAAGAAGAAGAAGAAGAAGAAGAAGAAGAAGAAGACCCTAAATAGCAAGTATCGTTGGTGCGAGATACATGTGGCCGTCGATGTCGAACACTACATCCACATCCCACAAGTGACGCCGATGTCCAGCGTCCCAAAGCGTCGGGCGTCGGCTTCACTTGTGGGATGTGGATCTAGTGTTCAACGTCGAACGCCACATGTATCTCGCACCGATGATACTTGCTATTTAGGTTTAATTAGGGGGTTAATTAGGGGGTTCCTCGGTGTCGATGGTACCCTAAATAGTAAGTATCGTCAGTGCGAGGTACATGTGGCCGTCAGTGTCGAATACTACATCCATGTCCCACAAGTGACACAGGGGTCCTGCGTCCAGCAGTAACAGTTCTCGGCATCGATGGCGGTCTCACACCATTGCAAATTTGTCTGGAAGCCTCAGAGGTGACGATTGAAAGCTAAGTGTTGAAACTTGAAACACCCAAACTAACTCAAGTCGGTTTGGTTGTTTGAAAATTTCAAAACTTGGCTTTAATCCTCATCGAAGAGGCTGCCAGACAAATTCACCAAGGTGTTCGACCGTCATCGGCCACCAGAACTATTGTTGCGGGACGCTGGGCGCCGACTTCACTTATGGGATGTGGATGTAGTGTTCAACGCCGACAGCCTCATGTACCTTGCACCCATGGTAGTTGTTATTTAGTTTACCCGGGGACGAGCGGGTTAGAGGGTTCCTCGGTGTCAATGGTACCGTAAATAGCAAGTATCGTCAGTGCAAGGTACATGTAGCCGTCGGTGTCGAATACTTGCTATGTTACTCATCTTTCAATTTAAATATGCAGTTATTTTGTCGTTGCGAGGGTCTAGTGTTCGACGAGCTCCGCCCCTGTGTTCGTTGGTGAGCACAAATGACATCTCCTCCTCCCCCCTTCATTTGCTCTGTTCTGGTCTTCGTGCCGATGAAACTTGTGGCCGTCGGCTTCACTTGTGGGATGTGGATCTAGTGTTCAACGCCGAGCGCCACATGTATCTTGCACCGATGATACTTGCTATTTAGGGTTAATTAGGGGGTTAATTAGGGGGTTCCTCGGTGTCGATGGTACCCTAAATAGTAAGTATCGTCAGTGCGAGGTACATGTGGCCGTCAGTGTCGAATACTACATCCACGTCCCACAAGTGACACAGGGGTCCTGCGTCTAGCAGTAACAGTTCTCGGCATCGATGGCGGCCGAACACCATTGCAAATTTGTCTGGCAGCCCCAGAGATGACAATTGAAAGCTAAGTGTTGAAACTTGAAACACCCAAACTAACTCAAGTCGGTTTGGTTGTTTGAAAATTTCAAAACTTGGCTTTAATCCTCATCGCAGAGGCTGCCAGAAAAATTCACCAAGGTGTTCGACCGTCATTGGCCACCAGAACTATTGTTGCGGGACGCCGAGCGCCGGCTTCACTTGTGGGATGTGGATGTAGTGTTCGACGCCGACGGCCTCATGTACCTTGCACCCATGGTAGTTGCTATTTAGTTTACCCGGTGACGAGCGGGTTAGAGGGTTCCTCGGTGTCAATGGTACCGTAAATAGCAAGTATCGTTAGTGCAAGGTACATGTGGCCGTCGGTGTCGAATACTTGCTACGTTACTCATCTTTTGATTTAAATATGCAGTTATTTCATCGTTGTGAGGGTCTAGTGTTCGACGAGCTCCGCCCCTACGTTCGTTGGTGAGCACAAATGACATCTCCTCCTCCCCCTTCATTTGATCTGTTCCGGTCTTCGTGCCGATGAAACTTGCTAGCTATAGGTGTCAATCATCAGTATGCGTAACCACCATGTGTCTCTTGTTCGAAAGGGTTACATCTATAAATATGCAAGCATTTGCATATTTATAGTCGTGATTCTTTCAAATTGTCCAACGTTATCCATGGACAGCCAGAGTATGTGTAGATTGGGTTCGTTTTCCCATATGCTCAGCTCCGGATCTGATGCAGAATTTCGTCAGTGCCTCCCTGTTGTTCTCCGGGTACACATCCTCTTTGCTTATTGCCGAGACGTGTATCAGGAGAACAGCAGGGAGGTGCTGCCGAAATTTTGCGTTGGATCCGGAGCAGAGCATGGGAAAACGAACCCGATCTACACATACTTGGGTGGGATTAGGACATATACTTACCTATTAGCGTGTGGGTTGCATGGACGTAATAAAACTAACAAACTCCATTAACTGATGTATATGGTTTGCCTAATTATGTATATATTTCTTGTGTGTCTAGTAGGAAGTCAATATGAGTGATCTTGCGTGGATGTACACCGGTTAAACTAGTCAGTATGTTTGGACCAAGGAATGGTTAACAAAAACTAAGGGGTTTGTTAGAGCCGCATTTGCAAATGGCCAGGAATTTAGCTGGTGCCCCTGTGTCCGATGCGACAACTATAATCAGAGGGACGAGCTTAAAATGAGTAAACACCTACAGAAGTTTGGTTTTACGCCTGGTTACACGGTCTGGACATTACATGGTGAGTCTGCCCAACGTGCCAGAGCCGAGGTGGTTCATCGTTGCAACGACGAGTATGGTACCGGGACCGCAGACATGGTGCAAGACTTTGACGATGCTCGGGACTCGGACGAGGAGATGGAGGAATCTGCAAAGGCCTTCACTGAAATGTTGGAGTCCTCAAAACGTCCTCTCCACGAGCACACTGAGCTTTGTCAGCTGGATGCCATCTCACAAATAATGGCTTTGAAGGATCAATTCAACTTGGGCAGAGAATGCTACGACGCGATGATGACAGTTTTCGGACGATTTCTACCCAAAGGCCATGTGCTACCTCCAAACTTGTACCAGTCAGACAAAATCCTCCGTGCTCTTAAGATGCCCTATGAGAAGATACATGCCTGTGAGAAAGGATGTGTCTTATTTAGGCTTGAGTATGAGGACTTGAACTATTGTCCCATTTGCAATTCTTACAGGTATGTTGTGGTAGACAACGGTATGGGTGAGAAGACGCTGACCAAAATACCCATTAATGTTCTTCACTATATGCCAATCGTACCAAGACTTCAACGTCTTTTCATGGTCAAAGAGACGGCCAGACAGATGACATGGCACAAAATGGGCAAAAGAACCGAACTAGATGCAGATGGGAATGTGATGATGGTGCACACATCGGATGGTGAAGCGTGGAAGCGCTTCGATGCATTACATAAGGAAAAAAATAGCAGATCCAAGGCATCCTCGAGTCGCCGTCAGCACATATGGGTTCAGTGTGTTTGGTCAGATGGCAGCCCCATACAGCTGTTGGTCCGTGTTTGTCATTCCACTCAATCTCCCCCCCCCCAGCCAGATTATGCAAAGAAAGAACATTTTCCTGACGTTGATAATTCCAGGGCCCAACTATCCGGGGAAGAATATTAATGTGTACATGCAGCCGCTTAAGGATGAATTGCAAGAAGCTTGGGATAATGGGTTCAAGACATACGACGCCTTTAGCAAACAAAACTTCATAATGCATGCATGGTATATGTACTCGACGCATGACTTGCCGGCGTATGCGCTATTTGTTGGCTGGTGTGTGCATGGAAGGTTCCCGTGCCCCACATGCGAGCTTTTGAGTTTCGTTGGCTGACGGCGGGGCACAAGTATAGTTGCTTCGACTTGCATAGATAGTTTCTAGATCCTCGCCATAAGTTCAGGAAAGAGAAGAAGAACTTCATGAAAGGTAGAGTTGTCAAACACTCTGCACCACCTGCGTTGACAGGCCAACGGACCCTAGATCAGATAAACGCTCTCGAGCCAGATCCAGAGCGTCCAGGGTATTTCAAGGGGTATAATAAGGAACACGCATGGACTCACAAGACATGCTTTTGGGATCTGCCTTACTTCAAAGACCTCCTTTGCCCACACAACATCGGCATGATGCACACTGAAAAGAATATCGCCGAAGCCATTTTTGGTACATTGTTCGGCATAGAGGGGAAATCAAAGGATAATACTAAGGCTAGAGACGATCTAGAGGAGCTCTGTGATAGACCGTTACAAAACATGCAAGAACCAAAAGGAAAGCGGAACTGGAAGAAGCCAAAGGCATGGTTCAATCTTGGAAGGCCAGCTATGAAGGAAATTCTTTTGTGGGTGAAAATGCAGTTGATGTTCCCCGATGGGTATGCAGCAAATCTAAAGAGGGGAGCAAATCTTGATAAATTGAAAATATTTGGTCTAAAAAGTCATGATTGGCACATATGGATAGAGCGGATAATGCCGGTGATGTTGCGTGACTTCATCCCTGAGGATGAATGGCTAGTACTGGCAGAGCTGAGCTATTTCTTCCGTGTTCTTTGTGCGAAAGAACTATCGCCTGGCCTCCTAGAAGAAATGGAATAGTTGGCGCCGGAGTTGATCTGCAAGAAAGAGATGATCTTTCCGCCAAGCTTCTTTAATCCAATGCAACATTTGATTTTGCATCTCCCGACCGAGGCATGATTGGGGGGGGCCCGTGCAAAATTGTTGGTGCTACTCAATTAAGAGGATGCAAAAGATGCTTCGAGCAAAATGTAAAAACAAACGTAGAATAGAAGAATCGATGGTTGAGGCATTCATCACTGAGGAGGCGTCAAACTTCGTGACAGCACACTACGAAGCCAAAAAACGTCATTTGCATAATCCGAAGCCTCGGTACAATGATGACGAGCCTACAAAGGGTCAATCCATCCTCAGCCTATTCAAAGGGAATCTCGCACCATCCAGTGCTTGGAAACAATTATCGTTGGATGTTGAAGAATGGCAGACCATTTCGTTGTATCTCTTTAACAACCTAACAGAAGTGCGGCCATACATCGAGTAAGATCTCGTTACATTGTTTTGCAACTTCTAATTTCTTTGAACTGCTCTTATTCCTGGATATTTGATGCAGTCGATACGTCGCCATATTCTCGTTTGGAGCGGTGATCCAAAAGGATTCCGTCGAAGAGTATGAGCTTCTAGCAAAGCAAGGAGGCGAATATCCCGGTTTCCTCTCTTGGTTCAAAAAAATGGTAATTTCCATTAGACCATTTCATTTCTTTGGCTAATTTGCGACTAATGCAACAATCCTTTCTTATTAAACTTGTAGGCTAATTCAGAGATTATGGATGCCGAATTGAGACAAGTAACTAATGGTTTTGACTATAAGGTTCGTTCATTTGACAATTATGACATCAACGGGTATCGCTTTCATACCTATGGCAAAGAGCTATCTATGGCCGATCGAAAGTCTACAAATTGTTGTGTCTCTGCTATCGGCGAAGGAGGTATCGAGTATTATGGAAGAGTTGAAGGAATTTATGAACTTCAATTCTATGGTGATAACCCACCAAACGTCGTACTCTTCAGATGTTATTGGTTCCAGCCGAGGGAGACTACAAGGACTCATGAACATATAGGGCTAGTCGAAATCAAACAAAGCACCCATTTGGATGTTCCCGATGTCTGTATTACGGCTCAACAGGCAACCCAAGTTTTCTATCTGCCGTGAGTCTGTCAAAGTGATCCAAATCTCAGTGGTTGGGATGTCGTTTATGAACTGCCGCCACATGTTAGACCACCTCCCCCCAATGAAGAGGATTATGAACGTCACGTTAACCAAGACACATATGACGAAGGAGAATTCTTCCAAGAAACACATCTTGCCAAAAAAGTTCCAAGAAACTCTCTACTCCACCCCAGAACATTGAAGTAGACAACGATAGTGAATCCGACCCTGAGCCAGAACAAGAAGAGCCGGAAGAAGAAGAAGAAGAAGTTACTGTTGCAGATGACCTGTCAATGCTTGAACGATTACGTAAAGGTGGCCTTCCAGATGATGATGCATTTATTAATGATGATGATGAGCATGTCATTACCGATAGTGATGATGATGATGCATTTATTAATGATGATGATGAGCACGTCATTACCAATAGTGATTCTTAGGTATTCAAATTTTTATGTTGTACTTTGTATGATTGATATAGTTGGTATGTATAATTTTCTTACTTTGTATGATTGTTTCTTATACATAGTGCCATGGTCTTGATTTCTGTCCCAGTCGGCCCTCGCCCGCTTTATGATTCGGATGTGGTAAATTCTTTTTCATAACTATTTGTTGCATTTCGCATTTATGACAATTATGGCCATCAAGTTGAACTGGAATTTGAAACCGACCCTCTTGTCGAGAAGTTAAATTTAGTTGAAAAAGAAAATGAGTATTTGAAAGAAAAAATTAAAAGAATTGAAGAAGAGAAGATGACATTGGAGTTGTATGTTGCCGATGTCATCGACGATCACAAGATGAAGATGAATGCAATGCGCTTGAAGATGGATGCAATGCGCGTGAAGCTTAAGAAGATTAGAAAATATGCCATTGATAATGAGGCTTGGTATCATTATGCCGTTGGATCAATTGTTACCTTAGTTGCGATCTTCATCATATTTGTTGTGATGAGGGTAAGTTTTCTCTAATGTTTTGCTTTACAAATGGATACTTAGCTTATTTTCCTCCTAAATGCCATAATTACCTAAGTTACATAAAAAAATGAGCTATACTTAGCTTATTCAGTTCATTTATGACATACTTAGCATACTTAGGTCAAAAATGGCATGATAATCTTTGTTACCTCCAAAATGATATATACTTAGCTTATTTTCCTCGAAAATGACATAATAACCTTACTAAGCTCCAAAATGACCTATTTACCAAGCTTAGCTCTAAAATTACCTACACTTAGCATTTTTACCTAGCTTAGCAATAAAATGACATTTTTACTTACCTTAGTTAGAAGAAGAAGAAGAAGAAGATAAAGAAGAGGAGAGGAGAAAAAGAAAGAGAATAAAAAATCGTGTTCTTCTTGTTCTTCTTCTACTTGTTTTTCTTCTTCTTCTTATTCTTCTTCTTCTTCTTCTTCTTCTAGCTAGTCTTCTTCTTCTTCTTCTTCTTCTTCTTCTTCTTCTTCTTCTAACTTTCTTCTTTCCCTATTTGCAGATTTGCTTTAGATGAGGAAGCTTGCGTCGATGGAGTCTACTCTTCTCTTTATGCTTCCTTTTTGTTTTGATTTTGTAGAATGAACAATGTGAAACTTGCTACCTATATATGCATGTATGGATGAAACCATTGTATGCTTGTTGTTGGATATGTTGGCTAGCTATACATGTTGCATATGGACTTTTGATTTTCTATGTATATGTGTTGCATGATCATATCCATATGGCATGGATATGATTTGGTATGTATATGTGTTGGTATGCTTGTCGAAAGTATTTTCATATGTGTGTATATATATATGAAATTCTATGAAATTGAATGAATTTAAGAAAAAACAGAAAAAACAAGGGCTATACAGGATCTTTGTCGTCTGCTAGCGGACAGCAAAGCTCTTTGTCGTCCGCTAGCAGACGGCAAAGAGGACACGTGGCATTCACCTGTGCAAACTGGCAACACTGGCTACCTATTTGGTCATTTTGCCGTCTGCAAGCGGGCGGCAAAGTGACCAAATAGGCTTGGCAAACAGGGCCATCTATGTCGTCTGCTGGCCGATGGCATAGCTAGCCACGTGGCAGCATCCCAGTGCTGCCCTAGCTAAGCTCTTTGTCGTCCATCAGCAGACGACAAAGAGTTTTGCCTCTTTGTCATCGGCTGGCGGACGGCAAAGAACGCCGTTAACCCCTAACGGCTCTCACCTCACACCGTTGTCGTCCGTTGTTGTTGCCGTCTGTTGGCCTCGGATGGCTGACGACACAATCCTTTGTCGTCCGTTTCTACAAAGCGGACGGCAAAGAAGGCCTTTGCTGGCACGCGTTCAGCTGGACGGTTTGCCGTCCGCTGGCTGACGGCAAAGGCTTTTGCCTTTGCCGTCTGTGATCCATGCATTTGCCGCCCGCCATGGCGTACGGCAAGGATGCTGATTCCAGTAGTGATGAGAGCATTTCTTCAAAAATATTAAAGCGCACCATGCTCAAAAAGATATAAGTGAAACACTAGAGCAATTCCATAGCTCAAGAAAATTTTAGTGAAGCATAAAGAATAATTCTAACAAATCATAGCATAATTTTGGCTCTCTCAAATAGGTGTGTCCAGTAAGGATACTTGTGACAAACTAAAAAGCAAAACAAGCAAAGACTCATATAATACAAGACGCTCCAAGCAAAACTCATGATATGTGACGAATAAAAATTATCGGTGAGAATGACACCTATGGGATCAACGGGATCCCTACTGTGGTCGGCAGGCGTGGGGTTGTGAGAAGAGCAGGTCTAAGAGCCAGCACAAAGGTCGTTTACCCAGGTTCAGGCCGCGGAGATCGCGTAATACCCTAGTCCTGCTTCGGTGTGTATTTGAATGTTCTTGAGCTAGCTATGGTGCGTCACTTGCTCAAAAAGCCGAATCCCTTTCCAGTACGCCTCGGGCCTCCTTTTATAGTCGAAGGAGGCGCCACAGTGGCACACAGGAGGTGGAAAGGGTACAGTGTACAAGCTTATCGCTTGTTATTATAGGATAAGACGCATTAAATGCACCCCTGAGGTGTCCCCTCGCTTTATTGCCGCCTCGCCCTGCTTCGACGTGCGCCCAGGCCAGCGAGGCGGGCAATGCCATGTAGGCTGGTAGGCTGCTGAGCTGGCGCGGTGGCGGCGTCTTCACGAAGATCTGCATGCCACCACGCAGGTGCTTGCTGAGTTGGCCTTGGGACCGCACGTCGCCACGCAGGTGCCCGCCTGGCTGGCTGGGCTGGCAGATGCATGGGAATGGCGGTGGGGTCTTGGTGCGCGCGGGCCTAGGTGCGGCCCCGCCGATGTCCTCGGCAAGGGTCTTGCCGGGGGGCCCCGACAAGGGTCTTGCCGTGGCACCGCGGTCGTCCCCGGCAAGGATGTTGCCGGAGGTCTCATCTTCTGGTGCTCATCTGATCTTGTGTGTTCATGATCTTCACGAAGATCTGCATGCCACCAAGGAGGTGCCTCCCGAGCCTTGGTTCCAATGTCGTTGATGATGTTCGAAACCTCGGGCTCAAGGGTGGTACGCTCCGCTGGTGTTGGGCAAGTTGCCCTGGCGAGGCCCTTGCCCGGCAAGGGTCTTGCCGGGGGAGTCCACCTCACCCTCTTGCTCTTCGTGTCTCTGTCTTGGCGTTGCTTTGATTGTCTTGTGGTTTCGGCCTCCCTCCTTTGCCCTGCTAAGTGTGGCCACAGGTGCGGCTCTGACTGCCCGTGCACAGGTAAAGGGGTGCAAAGTAGAGCCCCTACTTCTGTACACCGACAAAAATATAGCTCCAAGTAAAATACCGATGATCGTTAGAAGAAAGAGGGGATGCCACTTGGGGCATCCCCAAGCTTAGTTGCTTGTTTCTCCTTGAATATTATCTCGGGGTGCCATGGGGGATCCCCAATCTTAGGCTCTTCTTACTCCTTTGTAGCGCCCAAGTATGTGATCCTATCTGAGAAGAACCCAAAGGTCCCACCAAGGTTAGAGTCGCATATTGAAGACGCTTTGCAAGTTGGTACCAGAGCCAGGTATTAGCAAGGTGGATGTCGTTCTTCTTTTTTGCTTTTTTTCATCCATGGTCGGATCCTGCTCTTCTGTATGATGATTGCTATGTATTGATGTATCATTGTATTCACGTTGTAGCTTGTGGCGAGTGTAAGCCTTTATCTTGTATTCTCATCTATCCAGGATATGGTATGTTGTAATGATATCCGCCTTGCTATGTGCTCGAAATGCGGTTATTCCTCAATCATGAATTCATCATGTGATTGGGATAGAATCGCATCTTGGGCGCTACATCCTCATTCCTTCATCCATCGTGATCTCACCCAAAACTTGAAAACTTCAATCACACAAAACTTAACAAAGCCTTCGTGAGATTCGTTAGTATAAGAAAGTGAATCACTACTCTAAGTACTGTTGCAAACTCATTCATATTTTGTTATTGCATTATACCCACTGTATTCTAACTTTACCATGGCTTATACCCCCCGATACAATCCATAGATTCATCAAAATAAGCACACAATGCAACGAAAACAGAATTTGTCAAAAATCAAATAGTCTGTAGTAATCAGGGAACTTCGTATACTTCCGTAACTCCAAAACTTCTGAACAATTAGGACAACGTGGGAAATTTTTATTTCAACCTTTTGCAAAAAATTCAGAGCAAAAGCACATTTCTGTGATTTATAAAAATTATTTTACTGAGTGAAAAAGTTTCTGTTTTTCAACAAGATCGAATCAACTGTCACCCAACATGATCCCAAAGGCTTTGCTTGGCCCAAACACTAATTAAAACATAAAGCACATCTAATCAAAGGCATCTTTATATATTTATTACAAAACAACAAGAAAACTAAAAAGCAAAAAGATAAAGATTGGGTTGCCTCCCAACAAGCATTATCATTTTACGCCCCTAGCTAGGGATAATGCATGGATTCAAGTATTGCCATCTTTAGTTCTAGATCCATAAGATGCCATCATAATTGATTCATATGGTGGGCTAGTTCTTGTTCTAGGGAAGTGTTCGTTACCCTTTCTTAGTGGAAACTCAAATTTAATATTCTCTTCTTTCATATCAATCACGGCACCTATAGTGCATAAAAATGATCTACCAAGAATAATTGGACAAGATGGATTGCAATCAATATGAAGAACAATAAAGTCTATGGGCACATAATTTCTATTTGCAAGAATAAGAACATCATTAATTCTTCCCAAAGGCTTTTTAGTAGTAGAATCCGCCAAATGAAAATTAAGAGAACATTCTTCAATATCGGTAAGACCAAGCACATCACATAAAGATTTCGGAATTGTGGAAACACTAGCACCCAAATCACATAAAGCAAACACTCATAAATTTTAATCTTGACTTTGATGGTAGGTTCCCATTCATCATGTAATTTTCTAGAAATTGAAACCTCTAATTCCTAGTTTTCTTCAAAAGCTTTCATCATGGCATCAAAGATATGTTTAGTAAAAGCTTTATTTTGTTCATAGGCATGAGGTGAATTATCATGGATTGCAACAAACAAATATAGTTGGTCAAAGAGCAAATATCATAATTTGAGTCTTTGTAATCCAAAAGAGTGGGCACATCACTAGTTAAAGTTTTGACCTCTCCAAACCCACTTTTATCAAAATTTTCATCAAGATTTTCACCCTTTGAATTATCGAGATGCCTTCTAGCTAAAGTTGACTCTTACCCAGTCCATTTATCATCAATTTTAATTTTACTCAACAAGGAATCAATAGAGGAAACACTAATTACTTTAAGATCTTCATCATTTTTATGAAAGCAATCACTAGAAAACGCTCTTTCTAAAAGTTCTTTTTATCTCTAAGATATCGGTTCTTTTCTTACTTTCATCCATAGAAACATATAAGGATTTAATTGATTCGTCAACTTTGGGAACAAAAGCTTTCAACTTGAGATTTCTACATCATGAGAAATTCTATTGATCCTTCTAGACATATCATCAACTTTATTCAACTTTTCCTCTATCGTAGTATTAAAAACTTTTTTAGCATTGATGAATTGTATGATATTATTCTCAAGATCAGAGGTATTCCTATTATTATTGTAAGAAGAATTACCATAGGAATTACCATATTGTTAGAGGAATTTCCAGGAAAAGGTCTAGGATTAAAATTACCTCTATAAGCATTATTATTGAAATTATTTTGCGAGATAAAATTCACATCTACGGCATCACTACTTTTCTCAATCAAAGTAGACAAAGGCACATCATTAATATCAATAGGAGTACTTTTACTAGCAACCATTTTCATAAGAGCATCAACTTTTTCACTCAAAGAATTTATTTCTTCAACCGAATTAACTTTTTTACTAGTAGGTGCTCTTTTGGTATGCCATTGTGAATAATTTGCCATAATATTATCAAGAAATTTAGTAGCTTCACCCAAAGTACTTTCCATAAAAGTACCACCCGCGGTAGAATCTAAAAGTTTTCTAGAGACAAAATTCAATCCCGCATAAAAATTTTGTATGATCATCCAAAGATTTATACCATGAGTAGGACAATTTCTTAGCATCAGTTTCATTCTTTTCCAAGATTATGCAACATGTTCATGCTCATGCTCATGTTCATGCTCATGTTGCTTAAAATTCATGATCTGAGTTCGAAGGGAAATAATTTTCGCGAGCTGAAAATACTTAGTAATAAAAGCATATTTGCACTTATCCCATGAATCAATATTATTGCGAGGCAAAGAAGAAAACCAAATTTTTGCATGATCCCTCAAAGAGAAAGGAAATAATTTCAACTTCACAATATCATTGTGCACATATTTTTTTCTTTCGCATATCGCATAATTCTACGAATGTGTTTAAATGGGACGCGACATCCTCATTAGGAGTACCAGAAAATTGATCTTTCATGACAAGATTCAACAAAACGGCATTAATATCACAAGATTTTGCACTAGTGGCGGGAGGAGCAATCGGAGTGCTAATAAAATCATTGTTATTGGTATTGGAAAAAACTCAAAACCTGGTGTTTTCTTGAGTCATCGTGACTACGCAAACAAGATTCCTCACAAAAATAGATCTGACGAATGAAAAAGGCAAACGAAAAACAGGGCGAATAAAACGTTAAATTTTGTGAAGTGGGGGAGATGAAAACGAGAGACAAATGGCAAATAATGTAAATTGCAAGGAGATGAGATTTGTGATTAGGATCCTGATAGATGTTGATGATGTCTCCCCAGTAACGGCGCCAGAAATTCTACTTGATGATAGCTCGTATCCGCGTTAGTATTTTTCCCCAAGAGGAAGGGATGATGTAGCATAGCCTCAGTAGGTATTTCCTGCAGTTATGAAACCAAGGTTATCGAACCAGTAGGAGAACCAAAAAACAATATGTAAATGGTACCTGCACACAAAGAACAAATGCAACCCAATGCGTAAGAGGGGTTATCAATCCCTCTCAGGTAAACGATTAGTAAATGGATAAATTGGTAGATGCAAATAGAATAACGGCAAATAAAATTCAGCGAGATATTTTTGGGTTTTTAATAATATAGATCTGAAAATAAAAGAAGCAAATAAAGAGAAAGGCAAATAGCAATATAGATATGAAAATATATGATGGGAAAATAGACCCGGGGGCCGTAAACAAATTACTGTTGGGCAATTGATAGAATGTCAAATAATTATGACAATATCCAGGCAATGATCATTTTATAGGCATCCCGTCCAAGATTACTAGACTGACTCTAGCATGCATATACTACTATTAGTCCACACATCGACCGCTATCCAGCATGCATCTAGTGTATTAAGTTCATGGAGAAACAGAGTAATGCAATAAGAACGATGACATGATGTAGACGCGATCTATTCATGTAGGAATAGCCCCCATCTTGTTATCCTTAATAGTAACGATACATGAATACTAGGCCTGTAAGGGTTCCATTTTTCTGGGTTTTTTGGATTTTTTTTACTATGTTTCTTTGAGCGACGCGTGTGCAGCCCCTGTTTTCACGTGTGCAGCCCATTGTACGGGAGAGTTCCTTTATTTTTTTTATATTTGTTTGACTTCCTGGTTTGCATGGGCAAGCTGACGTGCCTGTTCTATATTTCCTGGATTTCCTTCCTTTGACGCGGGGCATGCATGCCTACGCCATGCAGCTCGCCACATTTGCCTTTGCGCCATGCACCTCGCCACGTTTGCC
Source organism: Triticum aestivum (assembly GCF_018294505.1). Taxonomy (NCBI): domain Eukaryota; kingdom Viridiplantae; phylum Streptophyta; class Magnoliopsida; order Poales; family Poaceae; genus Triticum; species Triticum aestivum. Next base: position 491,031,414 of record NC_057795.1, read on the forward strand.
TCCACCGCTTTGACTGGTCTATCTCCGTCTCTCCCGAAAGTTCTGGCTCAATCCCATTGTCGTGGCTCGGCCAACCTATGTGCGTATAAAAGGCCCCCCGTAGCGTGGGTCTCCCCAATCACCGCAGCACCGAGACCGCTCCTCACCAACATGCCCATCTATCCTCCCGATGCCGCCCTCCAGCCTCCACCCGAGATCCCATGGCGCGCTACGTTGCCGCTCCAGCTGGCCGGTCAAGAGGTGCGCACAGGCTACAACATGAATCGGGAGAGCTGTGTACCATCGTCTCCCATGGATCTTCCTCGGCTCTGGCTTCCTGGCCTGAAGGCGGATAAACAGCGATGGCCTTCGCGTGGTCCAAGGTGGCACGCCTGCAGCTGGCGGTGGATAGCTCGCTGCCCTACTGCTCTCTATCCTAATCGGCTCCCCTTGGCCTTCCCCAGCTTCGGCCCCGGCTGCCGGTCCCCTCCATCTGCCCGACAACCGTCCCTCCGCTGCTGCGTTCTTGCAAGGTACGCATCGCATCTGCCTTTACTCTCCTCTAATCTGTGTGGTTTCTTTGTACAGGTAGATGAGTTATTAGTACTAGAATTTCAGATCTAAAGTTGGGTGCATATGGTACAGATTCTTAATCTGAGAAGAATTGTTCAGGTATTCCGTGCAGGTCTGTGGTGAGGACACAAATTTGGGCATCTAGCTCCTTGCATGAATGTGCAAGGAATTCAGAACCTGCATCTTTTCTTCAATATAACATGGTATATTTATCTGTGATCTCTCCTTGATGTTGTGTTGCATTTTTCTTGATGGAAGTAATTTTGGTTTAATTTCACATGATGATAAAGAAATAAACACATGACATGCTGAATAGCTGACATACAGAGGAAATGCTATAGCTTGATGATTATTGCAGTACTACATTATTTTCAGGTATGAATCATTTTTTATTTTTTGAACAAGGTTGCTCTCTCCTATATAGAAGTAAAATGACTCATTTTTTATTCTTTGAACAAGGTTGCCGAAAGTAGGGCGCTCAGCCATTGAGGCATTATCACTTTTTTAAGAAGCTTTGCAAAATCTGCTCTTATACTAAAGAAAACTAATGTAAGTTTGTTAGCCTTATAGGGTACTAATATGCTGAACACATGATATTAAATATATAGTACATTGCACTGTGAAGTGAGTATGTATATACTATCCGAACAGGATTCTGTATGTCATACTTGACTTCATCATGCTTTGTTTTCAGATGTATTCTTTAGGCATACACTAATGTGGTAGCTTGGTCATATTCTGTAGCTAATTTAGTTACCACAATACTCAGGATTTTTTTTCCCGGCTTTCAATATATAAATAACTTCCACTTGCCATTTCACATGATAAGCACTACATTCCATTTATTTATGCCCTACAACTTATTATTTTGGATAGGCACAACTGAAGTCTTGAGTTTTTGAGTATCATAGAAGAACCACATTTCTTTTTGTAGCGATAGAACAAATTGATCAACATTCGACCTTTTTCAGCTATTATAGGAACACTAAGATGCACAAAATCAACCTGTGTTAGGGCCAATGGTCCTTTCCAAATGTGAAATCTTGCATGTGTTATTTATCAATTCCAAAAGGTGATGGTTGTGTTATTACGTTAGAAAAGAGGTACTTGTACAATTTTGCGACTGATTTTGGCTAAGGGTTTTTCGGTTCTCATCTCTATATGGATATACATTTTTCAGGTTAGTGGTTTAGGGGTTCCTGCCAAGACTGGATTTTGGAATCTATCCTCGCTTCACCAGTTGGGCTTAACAAGGACATAATTAATTCTTTGTTGGTAATTCGGAAAAAAATCTGGTTGGAGAAAACTTCTCTTTTGGTTAATTGTTTGTTTCCGAATTTTAGTAATCTTTTTTACATTTTCATTTTTCAGGTTAGTAGTACGGGACTTCCTGTCAAGAACAACTTTTGGAAGTTAAGCTAGCTTCATCAGTTGGGATTTCTGTATAAAACTAAGATAATTTATTTTGGTGCTTGCGATGAGTATTGGGGTGATGGACACATACTTTACCCAGTATATCTGTTCATTTATGTTGTTAATTAACTAATTAGACAAAAATCCTCTATCTGTATGGTGTTTGTGATGATGCTATCAATTCACCAAACACTAAATACCGGGTTGTGCTTTTCAAATCTAGCAAATTAATTTTCTCTATTGCTTCTTTTCCAAACAGAAATATTAGATCTACTGTGCCATGAGTCTTACTATCAAAAAATTATGTAAACCGCGTCGGATGATTATAGGTAACTTATATCAAGAACTTTGTCTTAGCAGCACAATTCAGATAACTTTGCAGTTGTGTATGAACGAAAAAGCTATTACATACCAGATCAAAGAGAGAAGTCAGGCTGAACATTGCGGTCCTACAGATCTACCAAGTATTTCCTCATGAAATAGATAGTAGCGTCGCTGATGAAAAAAGTAGATCGGCCAATCTAGGTAGCATCAGGAGTTGTCTCCATCGGAAAGAACACTGCCTAATGCCATCTTCCGAGAAAGTTGGACATGCAAAAAATGACAAGAAAGTAGTGTTGGACATTTCTCTCTTTAGCAACAAATAAATTCATTTTATTATTGTATAGCCATGGTGCCAATCTTTGTCGGATAATAACAAGAAACAATTCGCTCAAATATTCTCATCTGAGATAATATTGCGGCCTATCAGAAAAAAAATGTTAGCTATTTAATTAAACAGAAAACTCTGTCACTCGCAGCAACAGATGCTAACCAGTCAGACTACCTGACAGAAAAGTATATATAGAGCAGTTAAATTTCTTCAATCCAAAAATAGATGATGTTGTGGTAGATGTTAATCGTACAACACGAGGATGATGTAGTGGCCGGGAAGCACTATCTAGGACCGTTTAGACACTAGCTAGAAGAGTGTTCTGTCTACAACGGTATAAAGTTTAGACACTAGCTAGAAGAGTGTTCTGCCTACAAAGGTATAGAAAGACTAATAGTTTCATTTCTCATCTTGACAGTCAGCTACAAGAGTGTTTTGTCTCATTTCTCATTTTAGCATAATGAACTGTGATTTTGCCCACCAAATTTCATACACAAAGACATACAGTGTTACTAGCTGACGAGAATACGGATTTCCTTTCTCTGTCATGATGTGCGGTACATTTTGCTGCCACCTGGTGGTGATAGTCAATCCCCCCTTAGTACTATCTTATGTTAACCCTTATTTTCACCATATTTCCTTATGCAGAGCCAAAGAAAAGAAACAAATTTAGGATTTCAAGGATGGGAGGGCCAACACTCTATTAATATTATGAATGATCTGAATTGGTTGTTTTCTTTAAATAAAAAAACACTACCAACAATGTCAGATCGCCCTGAATATAAGAATTTAATCACTATTTTTCCTATTAGAAACGAGTCAAGTGCCCAAATCCATTTATCTGCTTACTAATTAAGCGTCCACCCAGGAACTAAGTATTGTAGAAAAAACAATAACTCGTCAGGGATTCAGGAAAGCTCAACACATGCAGAAGAAGCCAAGGAAACGCATGGCCACCAGAACAGCAAGGGAAGCAAAGGAACCGAGCTGAGGCACCCAAAGCGCCGGAATTAGCCATCTTCGCCGGCCAGCCCAAACACGGCCAGAATTCAGGAGCAAGGCCGGTCTGCTCACCCCATGCGCAGCTCCACCTATGTTGGCCCGCAGCACCACGAGAACATGAGTGAGATGCCGAGAATCGTATGTGTCAGAGGAGGCGAGGCGGGAGATGTATTCAATCAATTGTACTAGCTATCAACATCGATGAACAAATCACAGCTACAGAACATCATATACTCTAAATTATGTCCCAAGAAAGAAACCGACAAAACTGGAACAAATTCAGGCATCCGAGTTGAGCAACTACTGAACCGAATCTACAAAGATTTTATACCTTGAAGGCGTAGGCTTCAGCCTCGGAAAGAGCCCTCTTCAGCTCGCCGCTCCGGTACCTCTCTGCAAGTGCAATAATAACAGCAGCGCATCAGCTCGATTCGATCCGCTCTTCCATCGTCGGCGGGACCCTTTGTGGTTTCTCTCACCTCGGAAGCAATGGGGAAGGGAGAAGACGCCTGGATACCGGCGGTGCTCACGAGCGCGGCCGCTGCATCCGTGACAACGGCGGTGGTGGCACAATCGTACAGGAACTCCATCTCCTCCTCCTCCGACGGCAGTGTTCCCGCGTCCAGGTGAGGGGGTTGTCGCTGTCGGGAGGAGCTCGCGTAGGCAGACCGGAGGTGGTCGGCGGTCGGCGGAAGGTGGTGGTAGTCTTTCGCGGTGTGATGTTTAGCTTAGCGCGACCAGGCATGAGGCAACGCAACAGTGAGAGCAGAGGAGGCAGTCCGCAGCAGGGGGGTGGACAGGTGGTGCGCAAAAGGGGGTCGGTGGCTGGACAGCTGGTGTTGGTGACTTGCTGCTCCTAATTTATTTATTTTCTCTTTGTTTTTGTTTTGTTTTTCTAGATAGTAGTAGAACTGAAGGTAAAACACAATTGGTGCTGAAATTATTTGTATAGCTGTGACATTCTATATCTTCAGAATGGAATCTCAAGGCTGGGATTATAATGCTACTACTGATATGGGCTAGCAGAGTATGGTGTTATGAAGATACACCTTTGTCAACAAATATGTTGTTGCATTTATGGAGATCTTGGCATGACAGCACCAATGTCCAAAATACGTAATACTAACAAGATGGATAAATGCAAGAAATTCTCTAGATACTAATAGAAGTATTTTACTATTCGGATAGAATATGTTGTACATGTACTTTATTCTCAGTTAATCATTCAGTTGTGTTTTTTTGCATAATGTTGACAATATATTCTATGTTGGCTGGAATATGCAGGGTCGTGTGAATGATAACCGCGGGTACAATTCTACCAACTCCAATATTTTTTTCATTCAGCATCATGTGCAGATTTAGTTTTATAGAACATCTATGCCAAGTTAGTGTGCTTAAAGTTTTGCCGACTTCCAACTCATATGTTAATTCAATGATCACAATGGGAGCAACATAAGTTGGGTAGTGCACAATTATTCTCTTGGCCACTACAAAGATACACACATGGTGAACATGCAACAAAATCTCAAAAACTTCACAAAAACAACAAACCTCAAGCAAATCAACAGGGCCTTGTATGAACTACTTTGCCATTAATAAAATTTTGAGATGACTTACCAAATATTAGAAGACTAAATAGCTTATCACTCCTTGTGGCGCGGCGTGCCGCCGCGCATTACCCGCTAGTATACTATTATTAGTCCACACATCGACCGCTATCCAGCATGCATCTAGTGTATTAAGTTCATGGAGAAACAAAGTAATGCAATAAGAACGATGACATGATGTAGACGCGATCTATTCATGTAGGAATAGCCCCCATCTTGTTATCCTTAATAGTAACGATACATGCGTGTCTTGATGCCACTTCTGTCACTGGGAAAGAACACTGCATGATCGAACACATCACAAAGCACCTCTTCCCATGGCAAAAAAAATCGATCTAGTTGGCCTAACTAAACCAAATATTCGAAGATATCTTTCATGGATATAGATCTGATCATAAACTCAAAGTTCATCGGATCCCAACAAACACACCGCAAAAAGAGTTACATCAAATGGATCTCCAAGAAACCATTGTATTGAGAATAAAAAATAGAGAAGAAGCCATCTAGCTACTGCCTACGGACCCGTAGGTCTACACTGAACTACTCACGTATCATGAACCCCTCCATGATGGTGTCTAGATTGGATCTCGTGGTTCTGGAACTTGCGCCGGCTGGAATTGTGTTTCCTCGACTCCCCTAAGTTTTCTGAATTTTGGGGGTATTTATAGAGTAAAGAGGCGGTGCGGGAGGCCACCGAGGTGGGAACAACCCACCAGGGCGCGCCTGGGCCCCCAGGCGCATCCAGGTGGGTTGTGCCCCCCTCTAGGCACCCATTTGGTACTTTTTGGCACAAATTGTTCCTTCTGGTCCATAAAAATTCTTCAAAAAGTTTTGCTGCGTTTGGACTCCGTTTGGTACTGATATTCTGCGAAGTTAAAAATAAGCAAAAAAAAAACCAACAACTGGCAATGGGCACTATGTCAATAGGTTAGTCTCAAAAAAATGATATAAAGTTGCTACAAAATGATTGTAACTTCCAAGAATGATAATATAACAACATGGAACAATCAGAAATTATAGATACGTTAGAGACGTTTCAAGATGTTAACGAGCCGCATGTGTGCTAATCCCGGATGTGCCGTTCGTTCGGCACTAGATCGGTTGGATCGCGATCAGATCGCGAAGAGTACGACTACATCAACCGCGTGATAAACGCTTCCGCTTTAGCAATCTACAAGGGTATGTAGATGCTCTCCCCCTCTCGTAGCAATGCATCTCCATGGATAGATCTTGCGTGTGCGTAGAATTTTTTTATCCTCGATGCAACATTCCCCAACAGGAAATCACAAGTAACCTATCCCAAAATACATGCCAAGGTCAAAAACCCCAGACTTTTCAGCTAAAATCAAAGAGAAACCCCATGGTTTGAGCATTTGTAGAAGATCCAACCGTCGTGCTTCTTCGTCATCGAGACGTACATGCGCACATTCTCCTTGCAAGACGTGCGACAGATCAAGGGCAACGTCAATGCCCTATGGCAAACAGCTGAGGAGGTAACGACAAGCATGAGCACCACAATGGAAAGAACTGCCACGAAATGGGATTCGGCAGTGATCGGCGGATTTGATGATTGCCGACGAGAAAGATGGTGGCGGGGCAGTTGCACGCAAGAGGGGGAAAAGCTAGGGATTGAAGAGCATGCGCGGCTTAGGGATTTAACGAGGTGGGGATTTTTGGCTCTTTACAAAAAAGCCCCTCCATGCAAAATTGGCCTAATCATAACAGCGCACGTGGCGATCGACAAATGGTCAAAAATCAGTCTCGTACGCGACGCATACGTGTGACAGTGACCGTATTTTCATATCAAATCATATATAGTGCGTCTAGTAACTATATCATGCTTTCGCTCGCATGTTCGCGAGAGATGAGAGAGCGTGAGCTGAGAAGCGAAAGTCGGTCCTCTCCTATGGTTGTGTGGTCTGTCTGATCCAATGATTGTGGGCATTTTAATCTACGACGCTGAGGCGACCGGCTTGGGCTTCTGGCCGGCCGGCCGGCGCAGAGCCGCAGAGCAGTGCCCGCTTATGGCTACGGATTGTAATTCAATAAGATAATAAAGTTCGTTTCGAGTTTTAAAAAAATAAGTTCACCGAGCACAAAAACAAAAAACAAAAAACGAACCTTTCTTCAGTAAGTATATAGTATACAACAAAAACAAACGCAACCTGTGGTTGGATGGCTAGAGGGACTGTGGTATCCCCAACCCACGAGGATTCAAGTCCTGGTGCTCGCATTATTCCTGAATTTATTTCGGGATTTTCGACGATGCGCTTTCGGTGGAAGAAGACGTTTTCATCGACGACGAGGCGCCTACAATTGGCTTCATAAATCTCAATATGATATGTCGGCTCAGTCTTTCGAAGGTATTCATAGAGATAGGATGTGTGTATGTGCATTCATAGGGATGAGTGTATGCCTGTATGTATGAGCACTTACGTCTGTACTGTGTTAAAAATAACAGACGAAACCATCCATTCAGCCAAATGTCAAAACCTCCCCTGCACCGTGACCGTCCATGGCGCCCCCCTTCCTCGGACCTCCTCTCCGGCATCCGCTTCCACGCGCTCGCATTTCCCATGCATCACCATCCGCGCTTCGCCTCAGACACCACCGTCTCGCCCCCCTCCCCATCGCCGCGACGCACCACGCGCGAAAGAATCCACCAATTGCTCTCCCCGGCCGGACGTGCGAACAATGGCGCCGAGCAAGCTCCGCAAGGCGCTGGGAGCGGTCAAGGACAAGACCAGCATCGGTCTGGCCAAGGTGGGCGGCGGCAGCGGTTTCGCGTCGCCGGAGCTCGAAGTGGCCATCGTCAAGGCCACCAAGCACGATGAGAAGTCCCCCGCCGACGAGCGCCGCATCCGCGAGATCGTCTCGCTCACGCGCGACTCCCGCGGGTCCGCCGGCGCCTGCGTGGCCGCGCTGTCGCGCCGTCTCGGGCGCACCCGGAGCTGGGACGTGGCGCTCAAGACGCTGGTGATCGTGCGCCGCCTCCTCGCCGAAGGCGATCCGGTGTTCGAGCAGGAGCTATTCTACGCCACGCGGCGGGGCACGCGCATGCTCAACATGTCCGACTTCTGCGGCCGCGCTAGCGACGACGACGCGTGGGACTTCTCCGCGTTCGTCCGCACCTACGCCGCTTACCTCGACGACCGCCTCGAGCACCGGATACAGGCCAGGCAGGGCGGCCCCAACCGCTGCAAGCTGCTCCGCGACGAGCTCTACATGTCCCCCGGAAACCGCTTCAGCAACGAGGGGGGTAACGGGAGTAAACGGGAGGATGCGGCGGCGGACGCCGACGCCGCCAAGGCGGAGGCGATCGTGCCGAGGGAGACGCCGACGAGCGAGATGACGCTGGAGCAGCTCCTCGCCAAGGTCCAACAACTGCAGCATCTCCTCGACCGATTCATCGCCTGCCGGCCCGTAGGTGAGTGAGTTCATCCGTGTGTGCACGCAACTGTTTGCTCACATTCTCGTGTGGGATTTGGGATCACGCCATCGCCGAGCGTGCACTGACATCGAACGACGCGTCTCAGGCGCGGCGAAGACGAACCGGGTGGTGTCGGTGTCTCTGTACCCGCTGGTGAAGGAGAGCGTGCAGCTGTACTGCGAGCTCACGGAGGTCATGGCCGCGCTCATGGAGCAGTTCCCGGACATGGAGAGCGCTGACTGCGAGCGCGTGACCGGAGTCTTCTGCGGCCTCGCCAAGCAGATCGAGGAGCTCGACTCTTTCTACGCGTGGTGCAAGGACGCCTACGTCTGCCGCCAGTCCGACGTGCCGGAGGTGGAACTCATCACGCAGGAGAGGCTAGAGCTCATGGACGAGTTCGTCTGCGACAGGCGCGGCGCCGAGTATGTACGGAGGCTGCCGCCGCCGTCGCCGGAGCCGTCTAGCCCGGAGCCAGAGGTCGAGGAGCACGACATGAGCGCCACCAGGGCCCTTCCGGCGCCCGCGGAGCCGCCGGCTGCCGTGGAGCAGGAGCACGATGCCAGCGAGACGGCGCATGCAGAGCCGGAGGCTCCGCTGATCACAACCGACGTGGTCAACGAGGAGGCGGACTTCTTGAACTTGAAGGCGGACGCCATATCCGGGGAAGAGCACGGGCAGCAGCTGGCGCGGGCCCTGTTCGATGGCCACCCGGCCGGATCGGCGCCGACATGCGACGTGTTCGACCCGTCATCGGCGGACTGGGAGACGGCGTTGGTCGAGTCAGCCAGCGCGCTCGCGAACCAGCGCGCGATGCTTGGGGGCGGGCTCGACATGATGGCCCTCGACGGCATGTACAACCACGCAGCGGCGGCGAACGCGCAGGCGTTCTCCGGCAGCGCGAGCAGCGTGGCCTTGCGGCCGCCCGGAGCGCCCATGCTGGCACTGCCCGCGCCGCCGGGGATGTGCAGAGCCGCGCCGGGTGCGGACCCCTTCGCGGCGTCGACGGTGGTGCCGCCGCCGACGTACGTGCAGATGTCCGACATGCAGAAGAAGCAGCAGCTTCTGACTGAGGAGCAGATGGTGTGGCAACAATATGGCAAGAATACCATGCAAGGGCAGGGGGGGCTGGCAATGCGAGAGCAGAGACCGCAGCAGGTCATGCCTCCTGGCGTTTACCATCGTGCTTCTTAGATTTCATGAATAGTTCGAATTTATCTATTTTCATTATTGCCGATGAATTGGCGATCAGGTAGTCTAATGTACAGTGAGTTTTTAATGAAAACAAATGTAAAGGTTGCAGTAAACAGCGCGTGTTTGACCTCTCAAAGTTTACGAAGGCACAATATCTTTCACTCTAGCCTACTGGTAGAAAGCATTGGCAGAGCTTGGACAGTCATTTCTATTACTCCCTCCCTTCATTTTTGTAAGACCGTTTAAACATTTAAAACAACTGCCAAAACAGTTCAATTTCAGTTGTCTAAAACGTCTTACAAAAGTGAACAGAGGGAGTATATCAAAAAGAGGTTAAAATCACATATGTACATACTCCCTCCATCCAAAAATACTTGTCAAAAAAATGGATATATCTAGATGTATTTTAGTTTTACATACGTTCACTTTTATCCATTTCTACGATAAATAATTCCGGACAGAAGGAGTACAATACAATTCTTCAAACAGTTCAGTTCAGTTATATGACTTGTATATCTGCTAATCTCCCATGGAAATAAGCCAACAACTGAAATCAATGCGGATAAGACAACAAGAATTTTTTAACATTTATATATATATATATTTTAAAGTCAGGCACACAAGCACGTTCATCGAACAAATCCACAAGCACATCACTGAAAGTAGTCTAACCTGTCCTGTGACTTAAGGATGCGTGGTGTTGATCTGTTTTTGTGATACGGAAGTCTTGAAGGAATAGATGTATGGAGCAATGATATTACATGAGGCCTTTCTCAAATGAATGACTGAACTCTATGATCTAAACCTTTATTTGACTTCAGCATTATATTTAGGAAAGCACCTGTACTTCAGCACCACCAATCATATGACCATTATATTTTCAGAATAATGTTCATGTTTCAGCAGAAATATATTGGGATTGGTTGTTTTACCTCTGTATTCAAGTAGCACACACTCACTCCGTCTGAAATTACTTGCGTATGACCATTATATACTCTAATGTTTCAGCAGAAGGATCCATTTTTAACAAGTATATTTCCATACGGATGGAGTACTTAAGACCTAAACCAATTAATCTCACAGAGTTTAGAGATCAAACAAACCCAACATTATGATTTATTCTATATGTTCTTAGATAGGAGACCTCTAAAATCAAGTCATCGAAGTAGTGGTTCTGAGATATCAAAGTTTCCAATACAATGGTCAATTCAAGGAGGGCGGCGGGGAACGGAAGAAAGTAACACGCACGAACAGTACAGACCCAAATCGGGAGAAATAATCCATGGGGATACGAGGAACAGGCTGACAAGTCTTGCCAGGTTCTGATACCCTTCAAGTGTTTCTAAATTTATTCGTCCATTTCATATGCAACTGAAAGGTGAATGGAAACAGCCAGCTGAAGAGGTATATCACCAGGCACCTTTAGACCTCGTTTGGTACGCGAGGTTGGAGGGGATTTCAGAAGAGAATCCACGAGGGGCCCAGAAACCTCTACAATCCACCCGGCGGGCTGTTTGGTATGCGAGGTTTCGCTGGCCCAATCCATCCGATCCCCCTTCGATTCCCCTCGACCCACGCGGTTCAGAAGGCACGAGGAGGCCCTCGCGGAATTGGAGCCACGCGCGAGACCGGAGCCTAGTCCTCGCGCCGCCGTCGGCAGCAGCCTCCTCCTCGACGCGCCCCATCGGCCGCAGCCTCCTCCTCGAGCCGCCGTCGTCCGAACGGGACGGGCAAAGCAACGCCCTCGCTGCCCCGCCGCCCCGCAAAAAAAAGAGAGAGGAGTCGCCCCGCCGCCGGATCTTCACCACCCCGCCGACGCCAGAGCGTCAACGTCCTTCGTCGGTTATTCCCGATGTGATTCCTATCCTCCACCTCTCCATCCCCTCCCCTGCAAACCCTAGAGCTGGCTCTTCTTGCTCCTCGTCCGACACCCAGCGGCCATGGCTCGATTTGAATAGTTCGTTGCATCCATCGATGAGACTGCCTGCCTCCATGGCCATCCCTTTCCTCTCCTGAAAATCATTGGAACCCGGCTCTTGTGAGAACCAGTACCTTGATTTGAATTTTGATAGAAGTGTGGGTTTTCATGCTGACAGAAATTAAAGTGTTTCTGGATGAGCTTTTACATTGACAGTAAATCAAGGCACCTAGATTGCACATGAACAATGTTCAGTTTTGTCTGTCTAGAAGCAAGGTCCCCGGATGACAGTAAATAATTAGAGTGTGGTTTGTTACGAAGAATTGTTGCAAGATTAGATTTTTAACTGTTTTACACCATTTTAATTCAGTATGGAAATCCATCCCTGTCAAAGTGTTTTGTACGAAGGGGATGTGTGGTTTGAGGAGGATTTGAGGTTTGAAATCCCCTCCTCACCAAACCTCTCAAATCCACTCCTACCAAACAAGGCCTTAAGGCACCCAAGAACAAAAAAAAAGGCATATATAGAACTAAATTGGGGAAACATTGCATCAAAAAAAAAACATAAACGGTATTGGCACGATTACAATAATTATAATAATGACGATGGTTCAAATACATTACTATTTTTAACAGAAAATAGATAGAAGATGCGACTTAAGCTAGGTTGTCATTAGGTTTATAGACAACTCGGCATCTAACATGGTAGCTATTACAATGAACTACGGTGGACTGCAGCATCTCCACCCAGATAAGACATCTTCCAAACCAGCAGAAAACAGTTTCTCTGCGATAAAGCAGTAAGCTAAGCTCGGTCACTTGTCCAGTATTGTGCTCGTGATCAGAGACACAACAAGTTCCGGCTTCTTCAATTGAGCAGCAGCCATGCCATGATACAAACACCATCGTTGGACCATCTACAGCAGGGACCAACACCCAAGATCCATCAAGAGCCGCATCAGACAATGATGGGCAACCAAACCAGAAACGGCAGCATCATTCAGCACCAATGACCACAAAGATAACAGCATCATTCAGCAGTCTGGAAACAGAAGGCATGTCATCAAAAGTGCTTGGCATTGGCTGCATTGGTGGAAGAGATCCACTTGCTTCGAAAGTTGATTGAGTAGCACCAACACCGTAGTGACTGCCATTAGTTGATTGATCAAGTGGGTACTGCAAAAACTGATTGTTTGGCACAGACAAATCATAGGAGAAGCTTCCACCAGGCAGATCATAGGAAAAGGTTTCACCAGAAAAATCATAGGAGAAGGTTTCCCCAGGAGCAAGCAGATCATCCAGCCCTATATAATCATCATCCATAGCAAGTGCAGAGTTTGTTTGCTGCAAATTGTTTTCAATAACATCGCCATTGCTAGCAGGGAAATTTACAGCAGACATATCTCCTGACTGGGTAAGTCCTGCCAATTGGTCATAGAGCTCAGCACTATTTATCTCAAAAGCTTGAGCCTCAAGCTCAGACATTGGAGGGAGACCAGAATTCTGTAAGATGTATAAAGGTTAGTAAATAATTTGTAATTCCTTGGGTACAAGCAAACAGACCATGTTAAGCAAGAAGTCAGCAAGCCAATACCTCTGGAAAAACTACGTCGTGGTTCGGAGAATCATCCAAAAACTTTGTCAGTTCGTCCAACAATATTCCATCAATTTCAGGAGGCACGTCATTGACCTCATCAGAACAGATATTAACATGTTCAGAAAATTGAACAGACTGCTGAGGAGCGGATGGTTCCTGCATAACTATGGCAGTAGCCAAAGCAGAACTTTCAACCTGTGGATCATCTACACCTGAGGACGGTGCAAAAGAGAAGATAGAAGATCCAACATCTAAATTCTCCCATTCATTTTCATCAAAAGGAGCCCCATATTGCTCGCCGATCCTTGGGCCAAGCCCACTCTTTTTAAATATCTTGCAGAGTACATAAGCATCCTGAAACAAACAAACAACAAATATATTTAAATAAACTTGCAGAGAATTTGAAAGAAATACTAGGATCACAACTTTCTAACTAAATATAAAGGCAACTTATCACGCACAATTTCAGGCACAAGCAAAAGAGCATGCCTCAAAACATATTCCAGTATGGTAGAATCTTTCATATACTGTACTGAACATATTCAACATAAAGTGAAACAAACAAAAACATTAGATAAGAGTTAGAAGTACCTTGGAGAAACCAGCAGACACCAAAGTTTCATCTTCCATTTTGTATTCATACATCACCCAATCAGTCCTATTGCCTTTGGGTGCCTTGCCTTCATGAAAAATCAATGTTTTCTTCAACCCAACAATGCGAGAGTTCAGCTCAATTGTTCTGTCTTTTCCACTTGTTTTCCAATAACCATTTGGTGTGGCACGGTTCGTCCTAGACCCTTTAGGATATTTTTTGTCACGGGGACAAAAGAAGAACCACTCAAGATCTTTGCTCTGGAGACAGGATTTATCTGCACGGAAACATACAAGGTTGTAACAAAAGTAATAGCTAAACTCAACTAAAGTGGAAGCATTTGAAAAATTCTAGATTAGTTTCCAACTCATTCGGGTGCAATTCTTACATCAAGATAAATCAAAACAATAGAGGAAAATTACCAGGAAGGTCCCAAGGAGCAAATTTGTACAGCTCAACCTCTGAAATAGCTTCAACAAAAAGTTTCTTCCCCATAATCTTCCTTTTCAAGTAGTAAGAAACAAGCTCAACATCAGTTGGATGGAAACGAAAGCCAGGTGGCAGGCAAGCTTGAGCCATCACTGCAGTGGGTCTCTTGTGCTCAGTATCAAGAGAAGAACACAAGAGACACAACAAGAAATGCTTCAGCAGATTATGCAACTAACAATACCAGTAATCAGGGAAATATCAAGTTTGGCCAGAAAGGGATATGCTTTAGCCCTCAAAGGACAGAATTCAGGGCCACAGATCAACCAAACTTAAGGAGAGAGGAGCTCTCAAATGCTTGGAGAACAGACAAGAACCAGAGAAGAGAGCTTCAGAAGATTGCAGTGTGAGCAGAGTAGGACAAGCTCACGTTAAACAACTATTCTGAAGGGAGGATCAAAAGATTGATGAGATTAGACCAGAAGAGAGAATGGTCCAACCGAAAGCTGGAGGAGAAACAACTGATGGGAAACCAGGCTTGGCAAGACTCAAGGAAAGCAGTCCACCAAAGACTCAAGCAACAAATGTTTCTGAACTCAGATGAGAAGTTTGAGTCTTGCCAATTAAACCAACTACCACTGATTCACATGATAGGAAGTATTCACACAAAACTCCAGATGATCCACTTGTATCAAGTGAAGTCCCGGAATTTTATGCAATATATGAACCAGAAGTAGCACGAGAGGAAATAAGGGGATCCCTCGCTGACTTCAAAAGACATGAGTGACTAAGATCAAAAACCTGCAAGACATTAGTAATCATCATCAGAAGGGAAAAACTTAAACAGCAGAAGAATATACAGAATACGTATTGTTCTATGTTTTATCCAGATAAACAAGGTGAATCTTCCCATCCAAATAACTAAAGTCCTAGGAAGCAAAGAAAAGATTGCATATATAGGAAGTGAATTTTACGTTGTTCACAGCTCACAGTGAAATACCACATTAACAAGGTGAATGAATCTAACCTACAACGTGGCTTTGAGGAGGAAATAGAGAGAATTTTAGTATATTTCATAAGCTCTGATGTAACTCAAGAAAAAACTACAGGATCTTTCAACAAAAGGAAAACTGCAAAAAGGATCATACATGACTTAATACAGCACTGCAGTTAGATAACCAAATATCAAGCTACTGTGAGCACCTAATATATTTTCACCAAGATAACATAGCCCAAAATATCAACCTTAACCCAAACCACATTAGTGCAACAGAAATAAAAATATATAATAAGCACATTAGCAGGTAGATGCATCTAACCTACCATCTAATCATAACTTACAGGCTTTGTGGAGCAAATCACTTGAATTTATGATAATTCGTAGGTACAGATGATATTAGTAATCAAACAAAAGTTCCCACAAACGAAAAAACTTCGGGAAGTCTCCTGGAAAACACTGCCTTGGAACAGTTCCGGACCATTAGGTCAACGATCTAAGGGAATCCACCAATCCATCACAAGGCACTCAAAGGAATCGAACCTAAATAAACGCCGAACAATGTAATTCCCGACCAAATCTAAAACTTTCGCGAAGCTGCTACAATATCCAGTCGCATAACCCCAAATCAGCGCGTAGATCGACCGATCGATCGACGACAAACCCTAATCGGCCGGAAGCTTCGACCGACGGAAGACCAGACCAATCCGTGCGGCGATTGCGTTAACAACCACCGCGGAATCGACGGATCGGACGCAGATCGCCCGATTTGACCATCGGATCGACACGAACCACGACTAACGACCGCGCGCTAATCGGCCCCGATCTACCCGGATTTCGCAGAAACTACAAACGCGGTCGATCGATCGAGGGGGTTGGGGGGAGATCGGGAGGGGCGCTTACGAGAAAGAACCGGGGAAGCCAGCAGGACGATGGGGGAGGCCGAGGGGGAGGAGGTGAGCGCCGCCGTCTGGTCAATGGTGGAGGAGATGAGGTGAGGTTTGGGGGGAAGCAATCTCGCGTTGCGGGGTGCGGGGCTCTTTTATACCGAAAAACGCCGGGGGCGTGGTGCTGGGCCGGGACACTGACTGCCTGGGCCCGCCGGTCCGGGAGCGTATTTTTTAATCCCCTGCACTCGTCGTGCGCTTCGCGGAAACTTCCGCTGCACGCGAGGATTGCCAAATATTTCCTGGCCCGAAAGTCCAGCCCGGGCGTTTGACCTGCTTCTCTATTGGCTGTGAGTTTTTTTTAAGAGGGAAAGGGTGAGAATATTTGGGGATGGCGGGGTTAAATGCGTAATTACTTCCATGCTTCGGTAGTTACGATGCGATTTCTGTTGTTTGGTTTCTCTGTCGTGTCACGGAGCCGCACGTTGCTGATGAGTGGGGCCACACCGCTCGGGACGTGCCTGCCGTGACACGTTGGGTCGTTGGACTCTTGGGGAGAAAGGCCAGCAGCACGACGCGAGTTTGAGATGTTCCGGGGTCGTTATCGTGTCAGACCGAGCATCATCCGACGCCACACAAGCAAGGGTGCTCGCCCTTTTCGTTCAGGAACATTCGACTGTTGTTGAGGTTCTCCTCTCTGGTTAATTCCTTTTGAGGATTGTGTTCCTTTTTTGGTCTGGCCGCTCGGTCGGTCCACCGTGATTCCACGAACAAACATATTCACACGGCCCTGTGAACATGTCCTTTCTCCTTTGGGTACTACTCATTCTTCGGCAAGATTACATTCTGCATTGTACGAAGTTTGACCACGATTGGTGTCTTACTCTTTATTTTTCTTTCTCCTACAATAGTAGTACTGGACGCTGACATGGAAGGGCTGGGCCCCGACCAATGTCAAAATGTTTGTGTGACTCGCCAAGCAAGACCGATGTTGGACGCCGGAGAGATTAGCCAAGCGGGTATTGGCTCACCCTCCTCGCTGTGTCCTATGTAGCTAAGACTTTGAGGACATCCACCACCTCCTTGCCGCCTGCGTCTTCTCTTTATTTTTCTTTCTCCTACAATAGTAGTACTCCTCTTCCTTTAGTCAAAAGTTGTCCTACTTTTCATCGATAGTCTCGTTTCACCTTCTTCTCTTGCCCTTTGACACCAGTTGATCATAAAAGATGAGAGCAATGTAAGATATATCAAGGTGACATTCTCAGAAAGAAAAAAGATATATTGAGGTGACATAATCGCACTGAGCGAATGTTCGGCCTCCACACAGAATGATGCACACAACCAGCGAATGTCTGGCCTTCATATAGCACGATGCACACAACCAGTGATGGAGCTACAACGAAAAGGTTGGGTCGGCCAGAGAGCACGCTTTTTCCATTATGTGTTGTGTTGTGCTATGCTGAAGCGACCGGTGTCTGCTCCTGAGCTCCTCCGCTACATGCGTTTTCCCATGAAGGAGTGCTACGCATGTGAGGCGGATGGGTGTAGTATTGCTCTGTATCGGTGTCGATTATGGGCGTGCGAGGCTGACTAGGCTCGGAATGCTACGGGCTTAATCTTCTTTTTTTGGCTCCAGCCTTAGGTGGGACATGACATGGCCTTGTCGTAACTCCACCATTGCACCCACCTAATGCGTCCAACACAACCAAGAAGAGAGTATCATTTTGCAGGAACGAAAAAGATAACAACCTAAGATATGGTGGGTCATATCTAAAGATTACACCATCACCCATGCTGGAAGAAAACCTCCCCGTCAGTATGCTCCAGTAGGGTAGATGTCACTATAAAAACTACTGATACCCCGTGCGTTGTTGCGGGATATTTGCTTAATCTTTTGGATGTGTGTCTATAACAAAAAACAGGTAATGATTGAACTGAGGAAAAAGGCATGACACCAGTCAAGGCATTGCTCGAGTAAAGTTAAAGAATCATGTTCCATGATGAATTTAAACTTTTAGTAATTAAATGGTATAACTCAAATTTTACACGTAGTAGATTGGGAACTCACAAAATACGTTTACCACAATGTGTTTCTGATAAATTCGTACAAAAATATGCAACAAAAAAAGTTAAAGTAATTTGTAAGTTTCACACCAAAATGTACACCTGCAACGGCGGCGAAGATCTTTATCGGTCAAACCGCATAACAACATACGTTGTTCCCTTTGTCATCGGTATGTTACTTGCCCGAGATTCGATCGTCGGTATCCAATACCTAGTTCAATCTCGTTACCGCTCGTTCCGTAATACATCATCTCACAACTAACTCATTAGTTGCAATGCTTGCAAGGCTTAAGTGATGTGCATTACCGAGAGGGCCCAGAGATACCTCTCCAACAATCGGAGTGACAAATCCTAATCTCGAAATACGCCAACCCAACAAGTACCTTCGGAGACACCTGTAGAGCACCTTTATAATCATCCAGTTACGTTGTGACGTTTGGTAGCACACAAAGTGTTCGTCCGGTAAACGGGAGTTGCATAATCTCATAGTCATATGAACATGTATAAGTCATGAAGAAAGCAATAGCAACATACTAAATGATCAAGTGCTAAGCTAACGGAATGGGTCAAGTCAATCACATCATTCTCCTAATGATGTGACCCCGTTAATCAAATGACAACACATGTCTATGGTCAGGAAACATAACCATCTTTGATCAACGAGCTAGTCAAGTAGAGGCATACTAGTGACACTCTGTTTGTTTATGTATTCACACAAGTATTATGTTTCCGGTTAATACAATTCTAGCATGAATAATAAACATTTATCATGATATAAGGAAATAAATAATAACTTTATTATTGCCTCTAGGGCATATTTCCTTCAGTCTCCCACTTGCACTAGAGTCAATAATCTAGATTACACAGTAATGGTTATAACACCCATGGAGTCTTGGTGTTGATCATGTTTTGCTCGTGGAAGAGGCTTAGTCAACGGGTCTGCAACATTCAGATCCGTATGTATCTTGCAAATTTCTATGTCTCCCACCTGGACTAGATCCCGGATGGAATTGAAGCGTCTCTTGATGTGCTTGGTTCTCTTGTAAAATCTGGATTCCTTTGCTAAGGCAATTGCTCCAGTATTGTCACAAAAGATTTTCATTGGACCCGATGCACTAGGTATGCCACCTAGACCGGATATGAACTCCTTCATCCAGACTCCTTCATTTGCTGCTTCCGAAGCAGCTATGTACTCCGCTTCACACGTAGATCCCACCACGACGCTTTGTTTAGAACTGCACCAACTGACAGCTCCACCGTTCAATGTAAACACGTATCCAGTTTACGATTTAGAATCGTCCGGATCAGTGTCAAAGCTTGCATCAACGTAACCATTTACGATGAGCTCTTTGTCACCTCCATATACGATAAACATATCCTTAGTCCTTTTCAGGTATTTCAGGATGTTCTTGACCGCTGTCCAGTGATCCACTCGTGGATTACTTTGGTACCTCACTGCTAGACTTATAGCAAGGCACACATCAGGTCTGGTACACAACATTGCACACATGATAGAGCCTATGGCTGAAGCATAGGGAACATCTTTCATCTTCTCTCTATCTTCTGCAGTAGTCGGGCTTTGAGTCTTACTCAACTTCACACCTTGTAACACAGGCAAGAACCCTTTCTTTGCTTGATCCATTTTGAACTTCTTCAAAACTTTGTCAAGGTATGTGCTTTGTGAAAGTCCAATTAAGCGTCTTGATCTATCTCTATAGATCTTAATGCCCAATATGTAAGCAGCTTCACCGAGGTCTTTCATTGAAAAACTCTTATTCAAGTATCCCTTTATGCTATCCAGAAATTCTATATCATTTCCGGTCAGTAATATGTCATCCACATATAATATCAGAAATGCTACAGAGCTCCCACTCACTTTCTTGTAAATACATGCTTCTCCAAAAGTCTGTACAAAACCAAATGCTTTGATCACACTATCAAAGCGTTTATTCCAAATCCGAGAGGCTTGCACCAGTCCATAAATGGATCGCTGGAGCTTGCACACTTTGTTAGTCCCCTTTGGATCGACAAAACCTTCTGGTTGCATCATATACAACTCTTCTTCCAGAAACCCGTTCAGGAATGCAGTTTTGACATCCATCTGCCATATTTCATAATCATAAAATGCGGCAATCGCTAACATGATTCGGACAGACTTAAGCATCGCTACGGGTGAGAAAGTCTCATCGTAGTCAATCCTTTGAACTTGTCGAAAACCTTTTGCAACAAGTCGAGCTTTGTAGATGTGACGCCCCCGATTTAATCGTACACTAATCATGCACGCAAACGTGTACGATCAAGATCAGGGACTCACGGGAAGATATCACAACACAACTCTAAAACATAAATAAGTCATACACGCATCATAATACAAGCCAGGGGCCTCGAGGGCTCGAATACAAGTGCTCGATCATAGACAAGTCAGCGGAAGCAACAATATCTGAGTACAGACATAAGTTAAACAAGTTGCCATAAGATGGCTAGCACAAACTGGGATACAGATCGAAAGAGGCGCAGGCCTCCTGCCTGGGATCCTCCTAAACTACTCCAGGTTGTCGTCAGCGGCCTGCACGTAGTAGTAGGCACCTCCGGTGTAGTAGGGGTCGTCGTCGACGGTGGCGTCTGGCTCCTGGACTCCAGCATCTGGTTGCGACAACCAGAAAGAAAGGAAAGGGGAAAAAGGGGGAAGAAAGCAACCGTGAGTACTCATCCAAAGTACTCGCAAGCAAGGAACTACACTACATATGCATGGGTATATGTGTAAAGGGCCATATCAGTGGACTGAACTGCAGAATGCCAGAATAAGAGGGGAATAGCTAGTCTTATCGAAGACTACGCTTCTGGTAGCCTCCGTCTTGCAGCATATAGAAGAGAGTAGATTGTAGTCCTCCAAGTAGCATCTCCAAGTAGCATCTCCAGTAGCATCGCATAGCATAATCCTACCCGGCGATCCTCTCCTCGTCGCCCTGCGGAAAAGCGATCACCGGGTTGTCTGTGGAACTTGGAAGGGTGTGTTTTATTAAGTATCCGGTTCTAGTTGTCATAAGGTCAAGGTACAACTCCAAGTCGTCCGGTTACCGAAGATCACGGCTATTCGAATAGATTAACTTCCCTGCAGGGGTGCACCACATTCCCCAACACGCTCGATCCCATTTGGCCGGACACACTTTCCTGCGTCATGCCCGGCCGCGGAAGATCAACACGTCGCAGCCCCACCTAGGCTCAACAGAGAGGCCAGCACGCCGGTCTAAACCTAAGCGCACAGGGGTCTGGGCCCATCGCCCATAGCACACCTGCACGTTGCGTACGCGGCCGAAAGCAGAACTAGCCCCCTTAATACAAGAGCAGGCTTATGTTCCAATCCGGCGCGCGCCGCTCCGTCGCTGACGTCTGAAGTGCTTCGGCTGATACCACGACGTCGGGATACCCATAACTACTCCCACGTAGATGGTTAGTGCGTATAGGCTCGTAGCCGACTCAGATCAAATACCAAGATCTCGTTAAGCGTGTTAAGTATCCGCGAACGCCGAACAGGGCCAGGCCCACCTGTCTCCTAGGTGGTCTCAACCTGCCCTGTCGCTCCGCCACAAAGTAACAGTCGAGGGTCGTCGGGAACCCAGGCCCACCTCTACCTGGATGGAGCCACCTGTCCTTTCAGCCCCCTCGTCAGAATCACTTGCGGGTACTCAATGAGCTGACCCGATTTTAGTCACCATCTGTATAGTATGTATGTAAGTATAGTATATACCCGTGATCACCTCCCAAGTGATCACGGCCCGATAGTATAGCAAGGCAGACTGATAAGAATGTAGGGCCAATGATGATAAACTAGCATCCTATACTAAGCATTTAGGATTGCAGGTAAGGTATCAACAAATGTAGCGACAATGTCAGGCTATGCATCAGAATAGGATTAACGAAAGCAGTAACATGCTACACTACTCTAACGCAAGCAGTATAGAGGAGAATAGGCGATATCTGGTGATCAAGGGGGGGGCTTGCCTGGTTGCTCTGGCAAGAGAGAGGGGTCGTCAACTCCGTAGTCGAACTGGTCAGCAGCAGCGTCGGTCTCGTAGTCTATCGGAGAGAAGAGGGGGAAGAAATAATGAATACAGAGCAAACAAAGCACCACAAAATATATCAAGGCAATACGCGGTGTTCGGTGTGCCCTAACGCGGTAGTAGGTGATACCGGTGAAGGGGGGAAAACCCCCGGGAAAGTATTCCCGGTGTTTCGTGTTTTCGGGCAGAGGAGCCGGAGGGGGAAAGTTGCGGGTTCGATAGGTTAGGGGGGTGTGGTGGACGAACGGACTGCGTATCCGGAATCGTCTCGTCATTCTGAGTAACTTTCATGTTGAAAATATTTTAATCCGAGTTACTGATTAAAAGATATGATTTTTTTAAAGATTTTATTAATTTCTGGAATTTAATTAATTATTTATTTAATTCGAAAATGAATTTATGACATCAGCATGATGTCATGCTGACGTCAGCAGTCAACAGGGTTGACTTGGTCAACCTGACATGTGGGTCCCGTTCGTCAGTGACTGTTAACTAATTACCCTAGTTTAGTTTAATTAACAGTAGTTAATTAGGTTAATTAGCCATTAGGTTAATCTAATTATAATTAATTAACTTAATTAATTCCTTAATTAATTAATTAATTTTATTGTTATTATTATTATTATTTTTTATTCTTTTCTTCTTCTTTTTTTTTAATTAAAACGTTCTGGGGCGGGCCCCCTTGTCATTGGCCCATAGGGGTCCAGCGGGCTAACGGGCGCGGTTGCTGGGGAGAAGCCCCGTGAGCGTGCGGGCATGCGGGCGCCAATTGGGCGAGCCCGGGCGTAGGCCGATGGGGCACCGCGGGGCGAACGCCGGCAGCGGGCGAGCAAGGGCCGACGGTAGTGAGCGCGCGAGCGCATGGCAGCCGCGGAGTGCGGGCAGGGGAGCCCGGGGGTGCGGCGACGCGGGGCAGGACGCGCCCAGGGCGGTGATGCGCGCTGGGGGCCGAGGCGCAGGTCGCGGGTGGCGCAACATGCAAGTGCGGCGCGACGGCGGCCACGGGATGCAGCGGGCGAGCACGGTGACGGCGGCGCGCGCGCATAGAGGAGGAGGGAGGAAGAGGGAGGCAGTGGCTCACATAGGAGGGGGGAGGGGTCATGGCAGCGGGCTCGGGAAGGTGGCGGCAGGGTCGCCGGCGATGGGGGCGGCAGAGGGCGGCGCCGTTCGGGGAAGCAGCCGGCGTCGGGGTCGAGCGGCCCCGGGCTCGGGGCGTTCTAGATGGGAGGAGGACGAGCAGGCGACGATGACGGTGGGTGGCTCCGGCGAAGCAGTGGCGGGACGAGGCATCGGCGGTGTGCGGCGGTGGCGGCGCCCTGGGCGCGGCTCAGATCCAGTCGGGGAGGTCGAGGTGGAGGACGGGGCGCCAGGGCATCGAGTGACGCCGGTGACGGCGAGGGGCGACGGAGCGCCGCAGGCAGCGATCGGCGTCGAGGGCGAGGCCCTGGATCCAGAAGGGATCGGGCAGAGGAGGGGCAAGGGGATCGGGGGGTGGGGGGGTTTGTGCGGTCGTGGGAGGGTGGCGGCGCCAGGAGGGGAGCGAGGGGAGAGATGGGTAGAGTGCTAGGGTTCGGTGCCCCTAGGGGGTTATAGGCCAGGGGAGGGAGTGGGCCGGCCTGGCAGGCCACTGGCTGGGCCGAGGCCCAGCTAGCCTGGGGGGTTTCTTTTTATTTCCGTTTTATTTTTCCCCCCTTGTCTTTTCTGTTTGTTTTTATTTATTTAATACTTTATAGTTTTACAAAAATAAAACCCACACCTAAAATGGAGTTACAATTCCAACTACTGTCTTAAAAAGTTTTACCCCTGAACTAAATAGTTTAATATTTTATAAAAGAAAAAGGCATTTATTTAATTGTTTTAGCTACTGTTTTACTCATTTTAGTTTACTTAACCATTTTATAAAAGTGTGGTTTCTTTACCATAATTACCTATGCATTATTTGGGTCACTCCGAACATTTTTAGTTTTAATATTTAAAAACTTTTATTGTTTGCTTGATTTTGAGTTTGAATTCGAACCGGTTTTGAACTAACGTGAGATTATCAACACTAACCGAGGTGATGTGGCATCATTTCCGGAGGGTTACTGTAGCTTAACTACCGGGGCGTTACAGTAGACAGTAACATTACCGTCAGCGTCAGTCTTCTTCTTGAAGATCCATTTATTTTCAATTGCTTGCCGATCATTGGGCAAGTCAACCAAAGTCCACACTTTGTTCTCATACATGGATCCCATCTCAGATTTTATGGCCTCAAGCCATTTTGCGGAATCTGGGCTAACCATCGCTTCTTCATAGTTCGTAGGTTCATCATGGTCTAGTAACATGACTTCCAGAACAGGATTACCGTACCAATCTGGTGCGGATTTTATTCTGGTTGATCTACGAGGTTCAGTAACAACTTGATCTGAAGTTCCATGATCATCATCATTAACTTCCTCACTATTTGGTGTAGGTGTCACAGGAATAGATTTCTGTGATGAGCTACTTTCCAATAAGGGAGCAGGTACAGTTACCTCATCAAGTTCTACTTTCCTCCCACTCACTTCTTTCGAGATAAACTCCTTCTCTAGAAAGGATCCATTCTTAGCAACGAATGTCTTGCCTTCGGATCTGTGATAGAAGGTGTACCCAACAGTTTCCTTTGGGTATCCTATGAAGACACATTTCTCCGATTTGGGTTCGAGCTTATCAGGTTGAAGTTTTTTCACATAAGCATCGCAGCCCCAAACTTTTAGAAACGACAACTTTGGTTTCTTGCCAAAATACAGTTCGTAAGGCGTCGTATCAACGTATTTTGATGGTGCCCTATTTAACGTGAATGCGGCCGTCTCTAAAGCGCAACCCCAAAACAATAGCGGTAAATCAGTAAGAGACATCATAGATCGCACCATATCAAGTAAAGTACGATTACGACGTTCGGACACACCATTACGTTGTGGTGTTCCGGGCGGCGTGAGTTGCGAAACTATTCCGCTTTGTTTCAAATGTAGACCAAACTCGTAACTCAAATATTCTCCTCCACGATCAGATCGTAGAAACTTTATTTTCTTGTTATGATGATTTTCAACTTCACTCTGAAATTCTTTGAACTTTTCAAACGTTTCAGACTTATGTTTCATTAAGTAGATATATCCGTATCTGCTTAAATCATTTGTGAATGTGAGAAAATAACGATATCCGCCACGAGCCTCAACATTCATTGGACCACATACATCTGTATGTATGATTTCCAATAAATCTGTTGCTCTCTCCATTGTACCGGAGAACGGCGTTTTAGTCATCTTGCCCATAAGGCACGGTTCGCAAGTACCAAGTGATTCATAATCAAGTGGTTCCAAAAGTCCATCAGTATGGAGTTTCTTCATGCACTTTAGACCGATATGACCCAAACAACAGTGCCACAAGTAAGTTGCACTATCATTATCAACTCTGCATCTTTTGGTTTCAACATTATGAATATGTGTATCACAACTATCGAGATTCATCAAAAATAGACCACTCTTCAAGGGTGCATGACCATAAAAGATATTACTCATATAAATAGAACAACCGTTATTCTCTGATTTAAATGAATAACCGTCTCGCATCAAACAAGATCCAGATATAATGTTCATGCTCAACGTTGGCACCAAATAACAATTATTTAGGTCTAATACTAATCCCGAAGGTAGATGTAGAGGTAGCATGCCGACCGCGATCACATCGACTTTGGAACCATTTCCTACACGCATTGTCACCTCGTCCTTGGCCAGTGTTCGCTTAATCCGTAGTCCCTGTTTCGAGTTGCAAATATTAGCAACAGAACCAGTATCAAATACCCAGGTGCTACTACGAGCTCTAGTAAGGTACACATCAATAACATGTATATCACATATACCTTTGTTCACCTTGCCATCCTTCTTATCCGCCAAATACTTGGGGTAGTTCCGCTTCCAGTGACCAGTCTGCTTGCAGTAGAAGCACTCAGTTTCAGGCTTAGGTCCAGACTTGGGTTTCTTCTCCTGAGCAGCAACTTACTTGTTGTTCTTCTTGAAGTTCCCCTTTTTCTTCCCTTTGCCCTTTTTCTTGAAACTAGTGGTCTTGTTTACCATCAACACTTGACGCTCCTTCTTGATTTCTACCTCCGTAGCTTTTAGCATCGCGAAGAGCTCGGGAATTGTCTTTTCCATCCCTTGCATATTATAGTTCATCACAAAGCTTTTGTAGCTTGGTGGCAGTGATTGGAGAATTCTGTCAATGACGCTATCATCCGGAGATTAACTCCCAGCTGAATCAAGTGATTATTATACCCAGACATCTTGAGTATATGCTCACTGACAGAACTGTTCTCCTCCATCTTGCAGCTATAGAACTTATTGGAGACTTCATATCTCTCAATCCAGGCATTTGCTTGAAATATTAACTTCAACTCTTGGAACATCTCATATGCTCCATGACGTTCAAAACGTCGTTGAAGTCCCGGTTCTAAGCCGTAAAGCATGGCACACTGAACTATCGAGTAGTCATCAGCTTTGCTCCGCCAGACGTTCACAACATCTGGTGTTGCTCCTGTAGCAGGCTTGGCCCCCAGCGGTGCTTCTAGGACGTAATTCTTCTGTGCAGCACTGAGGATAATCCTCAAGTTACCGACCCAGTCCGTGTAATTGCTACCATCATCTTTCAACTTTGCTTTCTCAAGGAACGCGTTAAAATTCAACGGAACAACAGCACGGGCCATCTATCTACAATCAACATAGACAAGCAAGATACTATCAGGTACTAAGTTCATGATAAATTTAAGTTCAATTAATCATATTACTTAAGAACTCCCACTTAGAAAGACATCTCTCTAATCCTTTAAGTGATCACGTGATCCAAATCAACTAAACCATAACTGATCATCACGTGAAATGGAGTAGTTTTCAATGGTGAACATCTTTATGTTGATCATATCTACTATATGATTCACGCTCGACCTTTCGGTCTCAGTGTTCCGAGGCCATATCTGCATATGCTAGGCTCGTCAAGTTTAACATGAGTATTCTGCGTGTGCAAAACTGGCTTGCACCCGTTGTAGATGGACGTAGAGCTTATCACACCCGATCATCACGTGGTGTCTGGGCACGACGAACTTTGGCAATGGTGCATACTTAGGGAGAACACTTCTATCTTGAAATTTAGTGAGAGATCATCTTATAATGCTACCATCAATCAAAGCAAGATAAGATGCATAAAAGATAAACATCACATGCAATCAATATAAGTGATATGATATGGCCATCATCATCTTGTGCTTGTGATCTCCATCTCCGAAGCACCATCGTGATCACCATCGTCACCGGCGCGACACCTTGATCTCCATCGTAGCATCGTTGTCGTTACGCCATCTATTGCTTCTATGACTATCGCTACCGCTTAGTGATAAAGTAAAGCAATTACAGGGCGTTTGCATTTCATACAATAAAGCGACAACCATATGGCTCCCGCCAGTTGCCGATAACTTCGGTTACAAAACATGATCATCTCATACAATAAAATATAGCATCACGTCTTGACCATATCACATCACAACATGCCCTGCAAAAACAAGTTAGACGTCCTCTACTTTGTTGTTGCAAATTTTACGTGGCTGCTACGGGCTTGGCAAGAACCGTTCTTACCTACGCATCAAAACCACAATGATAGTTTGTCAAGTTGGTGATGTTTTAACCTTCGCAAGGACCGGGCGTAGCCACACTCAGTTCAACTAAAGTGAGAGAGACAGACACCCGCCAATCACCTTTAAGCACGAGTGCTCATAACGGTGAAACCAGTCTCGCGTAAGCGTACGCGTAATGTCGGTCTGGGCCGCTTCATCTCACAATACCGCTGAACCAAAGTATGACATGCTGGTAAGCAGTATGACTTATATCGCCCACAACTCACTTGTGTTCTACTCGTGCATATGACATCTAAGCATAAAACTAGGCTCGGATGCCACTGTTGGGGAACGTAGTAATTTCAAAATTTTCCTACGCACACGCAAGATCATGGTGATGCATAGCAACAAGAGGGGAGAATGTCGTCCACGTACCCTCGTAGAACGTAAGCGGAAGCGTTATGACAACGCGGTTGATGTAGTCGTACGTCTTCATGATCCGACCGATCCAAGCACCGAACGTACGGCACCTCCGAGTTCAGCACACGTTCAGCTCGATGACGATCCCTAGACTCCGATCCAGCAGGGTGTCAGGGATGAGTTCCATCAGCACGACGGCGTGGTGACGATGATGATGTTCTACCGATGCAGGGCTTCACCTAAGCACCGCAACGATATGACCGAGGTGGAATATGGTGGAGGGGGGCACCGCACACGGCTAAGGAACGATCACGATGATCAACTTGTGTATCTAGAGGTGCCCCCCTGTCCCCGTATATAAAGGAGGGAGGGGGAGGTGCGGCTGGCCCCCTAGGGGTGCGCCTGGAGGAGTCCTACTCCCACCGGGAGTAGGACTCCCCCATCTTGCCTTGGTGGAGAAGGAAAGGGGGGAGGGGAAAGAGGAAAGGGGGGTGCCGCCCCCCCTTCCTTGTCCTATTAGGACTAGGGTGGGAGGGGCGCGCGGCCTGCCCTGGTCGGCCCTCCTCTTCTCCCTCATGGCCCATGTAGGCCCATTAACCCCCGGGGGGGTTTCGGTAACCCCCCGGTACTCCGGTAAAATCCCGATTTTACCCGGAACGTTTCCGATATCCAAATATAGGCTTCCAATATATCAATCTTTATGTCTCGACCATTTCGAGACTCCTCGTCATGTCTGTGATCACATCCGGGACTCCGAACAACCTTCGGTACATCAAAAATTATAAACTCATAATAAAACTGTCATCGTAACTTTAAGCGTGCGAACCCTATGGGTTCGAGAACTATGTAGACATGACCTAGAACTATTTTCGGTCAATAACCAATAGCGGAACCTGGATGCTCATATTGGCTCCTACATATTCTACGAAGATCTTTATCAGTCAAACCGCATAACAACATACGTTGTTCCCTTTGTCATCGGTATGTTACTTGCCCGAGATTCGATCGTCGGTATCTCAATACCTAGTTCAATCTTGTTACCGGCAAGTCTCTTTACTCGTTCCGTAATACATCATCTCACAACTAACTCATTAGTTGCAATGCTTGCAAGGCTTAAGTGATGTGCATTACTGAGAGGGCCCAGAGATACCTCTCCGACAATCGGAGTGACAAATCCTAATCTCGAAATATGCCAACCCAACAAGTACCTTCGGAGACACCTGTAGAGCACCTTTATAATCACCCAGTTACGTTGTGACGTTTGGTAGCACACAAAGTGTTCGTCCGGTAAACGGGAGTTGCATAATCTCATAGTCATAGGAACATGTATAAGTCATGAAGAAAGCAATAGCAACATACTAAATGATCAAGTGCTAAGCTAACGGAATGGGTCAAGTCAATCACATCATTCTCCTAATGATTTGACCCCGTTAATCAAATGACAACACATCTCTATGGTCAGGAAACATAAACATCTTTGATCAATGAGCTAGTCAAAGTAGAGGCATACTAGTGACACTCTGTTTGTTTATGTATTCACACAAGTATTATGTTTCCGGTTAATACAATTCTAGCATGAATAATAAACATTTATCATGATATAAGGAAATAAATAATAACTTTATTATTGCCTCTAGGGCATATTTCCTTCAGTCTCCCACTTGCACTAGAGTCAATAATCTAGATTACACAGTAAAGGTTCTAACACCCATGGAGTCCTGGTGTTGATCATGTTTTGCTCGTGTAAGAGGCTTAGTCAACGGGTCTGCAACATTCAGATCCGTATGTATCTTGCAAATTTCTATGTCTCCCACCTGGACTAGATCCCGGATGGAATTGAACCGTCTCTTGATGTGCTTGGTTCTCTTGTAAAATCTGGATTCCTTTGCTAAGGCAATTGCTCCAGTATTGTCACAAAAGATTTTCATTGGACCCGATGCACTAGGTATGCCACCTAGACCGGATATGAACTCCTTCATCCAGACTCCTTCATTTGCTGCTTCCGAAGCAGCTATGTACTCCGCTTCACACGTAGATCCCACCACGACGCTTTGTTTAGAACTGCACCAACTGACAGCTCCACCGTTCAATGTAAACACGTATCCAGTTTACGATTTAGAATCGTCCGGATCAGTGTCAAAGCTTGCATCAACGTAACCATTTACAATGAGCTCTTTGTCACCTCCATATACGAGAAACATATCCTTAGTCCTTTTCAGGTATTTCAGGATGTTCTTGACCGCTGTCTAGTGATCCACTCATGGATTCCTTTGGTACCTCCCTGCTAGACTTATAGCAAGGCACACATCAGGTCTGGTACACAACATTGCATACATGATAGAGCCTATGGCTGAAGCATAGGGAACATCTTTCATCTTCTCTCTATCTTCTGCAGTAGTCGGGCTTTGAGTCTTACTCAACTTCACACCTTGTAACACAGGCAAGAACCCTTTCTTTGCTTGATCCATTTTGAACTTCTTCAAAACTTTGTCAAGGTATGTGCTTTGTGAAAGTCCAATTAAGCGTCTTGATCTATCTCTATAGATCTTAATGCCCAATATGTAAGCAGCTTCACCGAGGTCTTTCATTGAAAAACTCTTATTCAAGTATCCCTTTATGCTATCCAGAAATTCTATATCATTTCCGATCAGTAATATGTCATCCACATATAATATCAGAAATGCTACAGAGCTCCCACTCACTTTCTTGTAAATACAATCTTCTCCAAAAGTCTGTACAAAACCAAATGCTTTGATCACACTATCAAAGCGTTTATTCCAACTCCGAGAGGCTTGCACCAGTCCATAAATGGATCGCTGGAGCTTGCAGTGAGAAAGTCCCATCGTAGTCAATCCCTTGAACTTGTCGAAAACCTTTTGTGACAAGTCAAGCTTTGTAGACAGTAACATTACCGTCAGCGTCAGTCTTCTTCTTGAAGATCCATTTATTTTCAATTGCTTGCCGATCATTGGGCAAGTCAACCAAAGTCCACACTTTGTTCTCATACATGGATCCCATCTCAGATTTCATGTCCTCAAGCCATTTTGCGGAATCTGGGCTCACCATCGCTTCTTCATAGTTCGTAGGTTCATCATGGTCTAGTAACATGACTTCCAGAACAGCATTACCGTACCACTCTGGTGCGGATTTTATTCTGGTTGATCTATGAGGTTCAGTAACAACTTGATCTGAAGTTCCATGATCATCATCATTAACTTCCTCACTAATTGGTGTAGGTGTCACAGGAACAGATTTCTGTGATGAGCTACTTTCCAGTAAGGGAGCAGGTACAGATACCTCATCAAGTTCTACTTTCCTCCCACTCACTTCTTTCGAGAGAAACTCCTTCTCTAGAAAGGATCCATTCTTAGCAACGAATGTCTTGCCTTCGGATCTGTGATAGAAGGTGTACCCAACAGTTTCCTTTGGGTATCCTATGAAGACACATTTCTCCGATTTGGGTTCGAGCTTATCAGGTTGAAGTTTTTTCACATAAGCATCGCAGCCCCAAACTTTTAGAAACGACAACTTTGGTTTCTTGCCAAACCACAGTTCATAAGGTGTCGTATCAACGGATTTTGATGGTGCCCTATTTAACGTGAATGCGGCCGTATCTAAAGCGTAACCCCAAAACGATAGCGGTAAATCAGTAAGAGACATCATAGATCGCACCATATCAAGTAAAGTACGATTACGACGTTCGGACACACCATTATGTTGTGGTGTTCCGGGTGGCGTGAGTTGCGAAACTATTCCGCTTTGTTTCAAATGTATACCAAACTCGTAACTCAAATATTTTCCTCCACGATCAGATCGTAGAAACTTTATTTTCTTGTTACGATGATTTTCAACTTCACTCTGAAATTCTTTGAACTTTTCAAACGTTTCAGACTTATGTTTCATTAAGTAGATATATCCATATCTGCTTAAATCATCTGTGAAGGTGAGAAAATAACGATATCCGCCATGAGCCTCAACATTCATTGGACCACATACATCTGTATGTATGATTTCCAATAAATCTGTTGCTCTCTCCATTGTACCGGAGAACGGCGTTTTAGTCATCTTGCCCATAAGGCACGGTTCGCAAGTACCAAGTGATTCATAATCAAGTGGTTCCAAAAGTCCATCAGTATGGAGTTTCTTCATGCGCTTTACACCGATATGACCCAAACGGCAGTGCCACAAGTAAGTTGCACTATCATTATCAAATCTGCATCTTTTGGTTTCAACATTATGAACATGTGTATCACTACTATCGGGATTCATCAAAAATAGACCACTCTTCAAGGGTGCATGACCATAAAAGATATTACTCATATAAATAGAACAACCATTATTCTGTGATTTAAATGAATAACCGCCTCGCATCAAACAAGATCCAGATATAATGTTCATGCTCAACGCTGGCAACAGACAATAATTATTTAGGTCTAATACTAATCCCGAAGGTAGATGTAGAGGTAGCATGCCGACCGCGATCACATCGACTTTGGAACCATTTCCTACGCGCATTGTCACCCCGTCCTTGGCCAGTGTTCGCTTAATCCGTAGTCCCTGTTTCGAGTTGCAAATATTAGCAATAGAGCCAGTATCAAATACCCAGGTGCTACTGCGAGCTCTAGTAAGGTACACATCAATAACATGTATATCACATATACCTTTGTTCACCTTGCCATCCTTCTTATCCGCCAAATACTTGGGGCAGTTCCGCTTCCAGTGACCAGTCTGCTTGCAGTAGAAGCACTCAGTTTCAGGCTTAGGTCCAGACTTGGGTTTCTTCTCCTGAGCAGCAACTTGCTTGTTGTTCTTCTTGAAGTTCCCCTTTTTCTTCCCTTTGCCCTTTTTCTTGAAACTAGTGGTCTTGTTTACCATCAACACTTGATGCTCCTTCTTGATTTCTACCTCCATAGCTTTTAGCATCGGGAAGAGCTCGGGAATTGTCTTTTCCATCCCTTGCATATTATAGTTCATCACAAACCTTTTGTAGCTTGGTGGCAGTGATTGGAGAATTCTGTCAATGATGCTATCATCCGGAAGATTAACTCCCAGTTGAATCAAGTGATTATTATACCTAGACATCTTGAGTATATGCTCATTGACAGAACTGTTCTCCTCCATCTTGCAGCTATAGAACTTATTGGAGACTTCATATCTCTCAATCTGGGCATTTGATTGAAATATTAACTTCAACTCTTGGAACATCTCATGGCCCATGTAGGCCCATTAACCCCCCCCCCCCGGGGGGGGTCCGATAACCCCCCGGTACTCCGGTAAAATCCCGATTTTACCCAGAACATTTCCGATATCCAAATATAGGCTTCCAATATATCAATCTTTATGTCTCGACCATTTCGAGACTCCTCGTCAAGTCCGTGATCACATCCGGGACTCCGAACAACCTTCGGTACATAAAAACTTATAAACTCATAATAAAACTGTCATCGTAACTTTAAGCATGCGGACCCTACGGGTTCGAGAACTATGTAGACATGACCTAGAACTGTTTCCAGTCAATAACCAATAGCGGAACCTGGATGCTCATATTGGCTCCTACATATTCTACGAAGATCTTTATCGGTCAAACCGCATAATAACATACATTGTTCCCTTTGTCATCGGTATGTTACTTGCCCGAGATTCGATCGTCGGTATCTCAATACCTAGTTCAATCTTGTTACCGGCAAGTCTCTTTACTCGTTCCGTAATACATCATCTCACAACTAACTCATTAGTTGCAATGCTTGCAAGGCTTAAGTGATGTGCATTACTGAGAGGGCCCAGAGATACCTCTCCGACAATCGGAGTGACAAATCCTAATCTCGAAATATGCCAACCCAACAAGTACCTTCGGAGACACCTGTAGAGCACCTTTATAATCACCCAGTTATGTTGTGACGTTTGGTAGCACACAAAGTGTTCCTCCGGTAAACGGGAGTTGCATAATCTCATAGTCATAGGAACATGTATAAGTCATGAAGAAAGCAATAGCAACATACTAAATGATCAAGTGCTAAGCTAATGGAATGGGTCAAGTCAATCACATCATTCTCCTAATGATGTGACCCTGTTAATCAAATGACAACACATGTCTATGGTGAGGAAACATAACCATCTTTGATCAACGAGCTAGTAAAGTAGAGGCATACTAGTGACACTCTGTTTGTTTATGTATTCACACAAGTATTATGTTTCCGGTTAATACAATTCTAACATGAATAATAAACATTTATCATGATATAAGGAAGTAAATAATAACTTTATTATTGCCTCTAGGGCATATTTCCTTCACCTGGATGTTCTCGGGGTACGTGGATATATATAGGAGGAAGAAGTAGGTCGATGGAGCCTCGAGGGGCCCACGAGGATTGGGGGCGCGCCGGGCACCCTCGTGGATGCCTCGTTCGCTTCTTGACATCCACTCCAATCTCCTGGTTTGCATTTGTTCCAAAAAGATCGCTCCCGAAGGTTTCATCCCGTTTGAACTCCGTTTGATATTCCTTTTCTTCGAAACACTGAGACAGGCAAAAAAACAGCAATTCGAGCTGGGCTCCGGTTAGTAGGTTAGTCCCAAAAATGATATAAAACTGTAGAGTAAAGCCCATAAACATCCAAAACGGGTAATATAATAGCATGTAATAGTAAAAAATTATAGATACGTTGGAGACGTATCATCTGCCTGGTTGGACTAAAGTACGATGCCATGCCTGTAGAAGTGATGGAAGTGGTGTCCTGTGTTGTCGGGTTGAAGTAGGAAGCAATGCCTGCAGCGGTGATGGAGGTGGCGTCCTGCATGGTCTGGGATGACCCATTCATGGGGCCAAGAGGTTGGAGCTGCTGCTGCATGCAACACGGCTGCCCAGCCAAGAGGAGGACGTGGGAGAGGATGGCCCGTGACGGGTCCCCAGGCTCTGTGTCCGCCATCGCCAGCGCTTTGGCAGCGAGTTCAGGGGGTGGCAGAGCGGACGCATCTAGCCACACGTCAGCGTTGAGCATGGTGGTCGGGGCATGTGCCGCACTTCCAGCATCTCCTGGTATCTTCATCAGCCGGTAGTACTGCAAGCTCCTCTTCCACATGTACTGGCTGGGCGGGCAGCACCTCCACGGGAGCGCAAAATTCGTGTTTTGACCCTTTTTGGAAGGGATTTCAGGATCTGACCCCTGTTTGAATTTTTTTCGAGATTTGACCCTTTTGCTACCGCCAGGGCCTACGGCGGTAGGGTTAGATAGCCTATCGCCACGGCCCATGACGGTAGGGGTGCGACGGAGGGGGACGGCGGCCGTTTGACTGCACCGACGTGGATAAGTACCTACCGCCAGGAGGCCTGGCGGTAGGCTCTCCAAACCTACCGCCAGAGCACCTGGCGGTAGGGTCCTGTCTCAGTGTAACGATTCTGTAACGAAGAATTGAGTTGCCCTGGCGGTAGGCTGTCTGACCCTACCGCCAGGGGCCTTGGCGGTAGGGTCTTGTTTTTTCAGTGTAACAATTCTGTAACGAAGAATTGAGTTGCCCTGGCGGTAGGCTGTCTGACCCTACCGCCAGGGGCCTTGGCGGTAGGGTCCTGTGTTTTATGAATTTAAGTTCATTTGCTTGCTTCTTTTCAAATTCAATATGACAATAATATTATAGCAATTTTCACAAATATGACAACAATATCACAGATCTCAAACAATTAAACTTGGGCATCACATACACATTAACAAATTTGAAGTGCATAGAACATTTCAAACGAACTTCAACTAATTAGTAAACGGAGTTCCACATAGTTTCACAAATAGCAAACACATAGATCCACAAATAGCAAACACATAGTTCCACGTAGCTTCATAACCACCCGAATAGTTCAATCAAACGAAGTTCAACGAAACTAAAAGAGCCAACTATCGAAGAGCATAATCAGTTGCTCCTTCCCCTCTTGGAGGTACGGTCCTCGTTACTCTTTGAACGATTCTCTTCGGTCTTCTTCTTGGGCCGTCGAGGAACCGGTCTCTGGAAAGGGTCCGGACTCAGCAAATCCTTCTTCTTCGGATTCCTCTTCTTCGGCAGCTGAGATGCTTGAGACGTTTGAGTTGCTGGAGGTCCATAATCTTCATCGTACTCCTCCTCCCCGTTTCTCTCATCCTCCTCCTCCCCTTCTTCATATATGGCCTCCTCCTCCTCCTCCTCCTCCTCCTCCTCCTCCTCCTCTCCAACCAACCTAGACGACGAGGGAGCATGGCTCGATGAGCCGATGATACCCTGTGTGGCTACAGGCTGATGAGCTTCAACTGACCCAGCTCCAGCACACCCAAGCAGCCCTACCAGCTTGCGACAACGCTGCACGAACTTCTGCACTCACAATGAAGCAAGGTCATAATAAGTTCAGATCGACTGACTGCAAGTGAACAAGATGCATCTGTTCCGAGGAGACTGAAATTGTAACTTTATCGTCCCCCTGACTCTGGTCTCAGATTGTACGCTCCCGGGAAGATGACCTAGTGCATCTGAGGCTTCAAAGATGCATCTGTTCAGCTCACCGGACTGCAACGACACAAGTCAGTCACGTTGACGAATAAAATATTTTAAATACGACCGTCGGTTCAAACGTACCACTCTGTTGATGAGGGGTGCAAACTCCCTAAATCCACTGTGCATGTCTCTGATGCCGGTCTGGTATGCCTGTTCATCGGGGTCAGCCCACTCCAGCTCCGCGATGTCTTCCGCCGTCCATCGAGGCCTGAGACGAAGACGGTGCTTCTGGCCATCATCGTACCACCTCATGTGTCGGCCCAGGTAATCATCCCAGTTAGTCACTCTCCTCTCCACGTCTTTACGCCACCTCCGTCGGTTCCACTCCGTCACATGAGTCTTATGCTCCTCTCCCCAGTCTGTGATCGACTGATTCTTCTGCCGGCTCATGCTGCAAGGCATAAGCAACAAGAATCATCATAAGCGCAATGAGATCATCATAAGCAACAAGAAACATGATAATCTCACGGAGAACAAAGAGCTCACAGGTGGAGCGCGTGGCCGCCGGTATCGGTGGGCTGGCCCGGTGGGGTATGCTGATAAATCCCAAACTGCGTGGCCACGCGTTGTGGCAAATGCCACTCGACGGCGTACACACAGATCATGGGCACGATGCACCGCCAGAGACCACGGTCCGCATCGCACATCAGGTTCAGATCAAAGTCCCACACTCGTTGTTGTCGATACGGCCACCAGATTACCTATTACATATACCTTGGTAAGTTCGCACTCTCGGTCAATAGCGGAATCAAAGAGAAAGGTGTTGGGCGAGTTCATATACCTGCGTATGCGTCAAAGCGTCCAACTCGTTGGTGTAGGTCTTGTACGAAGTCTTGTTTAGGCCCGTGTAGAGTTTGACAACGTCCCACTCGTAAGCTACGGTGGGGTTTCGAGTCTCGTCGCCTTCTTCGCCATAGTCTTCCCATGGGCGTCTTGGCAACTTCTCCGGACGCCCCACCGGCAGCCGCTCCCACATCCAAATGGAGAAGGCCCAGACAAAGCCACCCATATTGGACTTGTCTCCCGTCCTCTGCATTGCATCGTCAAGCTGCAAAACATCAAATGAGGATCAGATATAAGAAAATGTCATGGACACACTTCCGTAGGTAGGTACGCAATTAGACACTCTCTTACCGAACGGTATAGGTAGGCGAGAGATGCCGTCCCCCAACTGTACCCTGCATCCCAGTCCGCTAGGAAGAACAAATACGCCCAGTTGGCAGAGTTCCCAGAGCTGTCTGGAAACACGACCTCCGAGAGAATATACCACAGATAGGCCCTCGCGTACAACTCCACAGTCGCCTCATCTACGCCTTGGGGGCATGTCCTCCGGTGCTCCGAGAGCCAGGGCAACGGCACACCGGATGTACGGTTACTCTTGGCACCGGGGCAGTCGCCGATGAGGGTGGTGACCCTCTCCTGCCAGTTGGCCCTCTCCACTCGACCGGTGAGTGCATGACCCTCAATCGGCATTGCAGTAATCATCCCCCAGTCCTCTAGGGTCACCGTCATCTCCCCGCATGGCAGATGGAAAGAATGGGTCTCTGGTCTCCAATGGTCAATCAGAGCTGTGAGAGCCGCGTGGACAAGCGTCGGCGGCTGACGCTTGAACTGCAGCACGAAACCCAATAGACGGGCTCTCTTGAAGAACGGCGCATAGTGCTCGTCGTAGTCCATATGCCCATGAACCCCGTGACCCCTCATGCGCAGTGGCTGGAGCGTCTGTTAAAAAGTGAACGCCAAAAAGTTAGGAAATCATTTTCATCAATCCGAGAACTTTGATCAAAATTTCTTTCATATCACTTACCTCTCCGTTCTCTATGAAACGGGCACGATGACCCTTGTCGAATGCCCAGTCCAGCATGCAGTACCGTGGGCCGATGTTGTCCGCAAGAGGTGGCCGCCTTAATAGAGTTTCATAAACAAAAGCACCATAAGCATAAGCATACATAAACAAACAATGAACTCAAATCATATCAAGATCAAATTTTAAGCATATTCCTCCAACAACATCTACTACACATGATGGATCAAATCATATCAACATGCATCATATAAAAAAAACCTCCAACATACATCATAGCTTCATATTTTTAAACAAAATTTTCCAAACAATATCTTCATATCATCATATCAACATGCATCATCAAACTAGGGTTCAACTTCACACTAGAGCATATCATCATATCAACATGCATCATCAAACTAGGGTTCATCATCCCTTTATCAACAATACATCATAATTTTTTTAACAAAAAAAATTATGAACTAGGGTTCATCTTCACACTAACATATGAACTATTGATTAGAGTACATATCCAATACCACTACTTACTAAAGAACTAAGAACTACAACTACAATCAATCTTAGGTGAAAAAAATCAATCTAAGTTCAAAAACATGAGGGATTTCAAGCAAATAATGCGTCGAATCGGTAGCAAGTTTGCAAAAAACTAATTGGAGGGATCGGAGGAGCTTACGGTTCTCTCCTCGGGGCCATATCGATCCGCCAAAACGGTGAAGAATCGGTAAAGATCCAAGGGGGGAGTGGAGGAGATGAGAGAGGGAGAGAGGGGCGACTTGGGGGAGAAAGAAAGGAGAAACTGCCGACTTGGGGGAGGGGAGGGGTGGGGAGAAGGGAAGGGGCGCGGTCTCGGGCGAAATAACTGCCCCGCACCCTACCACCAGGGCCCCTGGCGGTAAGGTTAGACAGCCTACCGCCAGGGCCCATGACGGTAGGGTGCGACGGAGGTGGACGGCGCCGTCTCCGCGTGCTGACGTGGATAAGTTTCCTACTGTTGGAAATATGCCCTAGAGGCAATAATAAAAGTATTATTATAATATTTCTTTGTTCATGATAATAGTCTTTTATTCATGCTATAACCGTGTTATCCGGAAATCGTAATACACGTGTGAATAAATAGACCACAATATGTCCCTAGTGAGCCTCTAGTTGACTAGCTCGTTGTGATCAACAGATAGTCATGTTTTCTTGGCTATGGACATTGGATGTCGTTGATAACGGGATCACATCATTAGGAGAATGATGTGATGGACAAGACCCAATCTTAAGCATAGCACAAAGGTCGGTTAGTTCGTTTGCTAGAGCTTTTCCAATGTCAAGTATCTCTTCCTTAGACCATGAGATCGTGTAACTCCCGGATACCGTAGGAGTGCTTTGGGTGTACCAAACGTCACAACGTAACTGGGTGACTATAAAGGTGCATTACAGGTATCTCCGAAAGTGTCTGTTGGGTTGACACGGATCGAGACTGGGATTTGTCACTCCGTGTTACGGAGAGGTATCACTGGACCCACTCGGTAGTGCATCATCATAATGAGCTCAAGGTGACCAAGGTGTTGGCCACGGGATCATGCATTACGGTACGAGTAAAGTGACTTGCCGGTAACGAGACTGAACAAGGTATTGGGATACCGACGATCGGGTCTCGGGCAAGTAACGTACCGATTGACAAAGGGAATTGTATACGGGGTTTGATCGAATCCTTGACATCGTGGTTCATCCGATGACATCATCGAGGAGCATGTGGGAGCCAACATGGGTATCCAGATCTCGCTGTTGGTTATTGACCGGAGAGTCTCGGTCATGTCTGCATGTCTCCCGAACCCGTAGGGTCTACACACTTAAGGTTCGGTGACGCTAGGGTTATCAGGAAGACAAGTATGTGATTACCGAATGTTGTTCGGAGTCCCAGATGAGATCCCGGACGTCACGAGGAGTCCCGGAATGGTCCGGAGGTAAAGTTGTATATATGGGAAGTTGTTAATCGGGCACCGGAAAGTTTCGGGGTCATACCGGTATTGTACCGGGACCACCGGAAAGGTTCCGGGGGTCCACCGGGAGGGACCACCCCTCCCGGGGGGCCACTTGGGCTGCGTAGGGACAGCAGCCAGCCCCTAGTGGGCTTGGCGCGCCCCCCCTTGGGCCCATGCGCTTAGGGTTGGGGGGGGGGGGGAACCCTAAAGGGGGCGCACCCCCCTTGCTTGGGGGGCAAGCCCCCCACCCTTTGGCCACCGCCCCCCTCTAGGGTTTCCCCTAGAGGGTCGGCCCCCTTGCCCCTCTCCTCCTATATATATAGAGGGGTGAGGGGAGGGCTGCTGTACACCACAACTCAAGGCGCAGCCCCTCCCCTCCCCAACACCTCTCCTCCTCCGTACGTGCTCGGTGAAGCTCTGTCGGAATACTGCTGCACCAACTGCACCACGCCGTCGTGCTGCCCATGGAGCTGACTTCCTCAACCTCTCCTTCCTCCTTGCTGGATCAAGACGGAGGAGACGTCGACCGTCCCGTACGTGTGTTGAACGCGGAGGTGCTGTCCGTTCAGCACTTGGTCATCGGTGATCCGAATCACGACGAGTACGACTCCATCATCACCATCCCCTTGAACGCTTCCGCACTCGATCTACAAGTGGTATGTAGATGCAAACTCTTCCCCTTGACTCGTTGCTTAGATGAACTCATAGATGGATCTTGGTGAAACCGTAGGAAAAATTTTAATTTTTTGCAACGTTCCCCAACAGTGGCATCATGAGCTAGGTCTATGCGTAGTTCTCTTTGCACGAGTAGAACACAATTTTGTTGTGGGCGTGGATCTTGTCAACTTACTTGCCACTACTAGTCTTTTCTTGCTTCAACGGCATTGTGGGATGAAGCGGCCCGGACCAACCTTACACGTACGCTTACGTGAGACCGGTTCCACCGATTGACATGCACTAGTTGCATAAGGTGGCTGGCGGGTGTCTGTCTCTCCCACTTTAGTTGGAGCGGATTCGATGAAAAGGGTCCTTATGAAGGGTAAATAGAAGTTGACAAAATCACGTTGTGGTTATTCGTAGGTAAGAAAAAGTTCTTGCTAGAACCCATTTGCAGCCACGTAAAAGATGCAACAACAATTAGAGGACGTCTAACTTGTTTTTGCAGCGATTGATCATGTGATGTGATATGGCCAGAAGTTGTGATGAATGATGAATTGTGATGTATGAGATCATGTTCTTTGTAATAGGATTCACGACTTGCATGTCGATGAGTATGACAACCGGCAGGAGCCATAGGAGTTGTCTTTATTTTTTGTATGACCTGCGTGTCATTGAAGAATGCCATGTAAACTACTTTACTTTATTGCTAAACGCGTTAGTCATAGAAGTAGAAGTAGTCGTTGGCGTGACAACTTCATGAAGACACGATGATGGAGATCATGGTGTCATGCCGGTGACAAGATGATCATGGAGCCCCGAAGATGAAGATCAAAGGAGCTATATGATATTGGCCATATCATGTCACTACTTTATATAATTGCATGTGATGTTTATTATGTATTATGCATCTTGTTTACTTAGGACGACGGTAGTAAATAAGATGATCCCTTACAACAATTTCAAGAAGTGTTCTCCCCTAACTGTGCACCGTTGCTAAAGTTCGTCGCTTCTAAGCACCACGTGATGATCGGGTGTGATGGATTCTTACATTCACATACAACGGGTGTAAGACAGTTTTACACAGCAAAAACACTTAGGGTTAACTTGACGAGCCTAGCATGTACAGACATGGCCTCGGAACACGGAGATCGAAAGGTCGAACACGAGTCGTATGGAAGATACGATCAACATGAGAATGTTCACCGATGATGACTAGTCCGTCTCACGTGATGATCGGACACGGGCTAGTCGACTCGGATCGTGTAACACTTAGATGACTAGAGGGATGTCTAATCTGAGTGGGAGATCGTAATTTGATTAGAACTTAATTATCATGAACTTAGTCTAAAACCTTTGCAAATATGTCTTGTAGATCAAATGGCCAACGCTCATGTCAACATGAACTTCAATGCGTTCCTAGAGAAAACCAAGCTGAAAGATGATGGCAGAAACTATACGGACTGGGTCCGGAACCCGAGGATCATCCTCATAGCTGCCAGGAAACAATATGTCCTAGAAGGACCGCTAGGTGACGCTCCCGTCACAGAGAACCAAGACATTATGAATGCTTGGCAGTCTCGTGCTGATGATTACTCCCTCGTTCAGTGCGGCATGCTTTACAGCTTAGAACCGGGGCTCCAAAAGCGTTTTGAGCATCACGGAGCATATGAGATGTTCGAGGAGCTGAAACTAGTTTTCCAAGCTCACGCCCGGGTCGAGAGATATGACATCTCCGACAAGTTCTATAGTTGTAAAATGGAGGAAAATAGTTCTGTCAGTGAGCACATACTCAAGATGTCTGGGTTGCACAACCGTATGACCCAGCTGAATATTAACCTCCCTGATGAGGCAGTCATTGACAGAATCCTTCAGTCGCTCCCACCAAGCTACAAGAGCTTTGTGATGAACTACAATATGCAGGGGATGGTAAAGACCATTCCTGGAGTATTTTCTATGCTGAGGTCAGCAGAGGTTGAAATCAAGAAAGAACATCAAGTGTTGATGGTCAATAAGACCACTAAGTTCAAGAAGGGCAAGGGTAAGAAGAACTTCAAGAAGGACGGCAAAGAGGTTGCCGCGCCCGGTAAGCCAGTTGCCGGGAAGAAGTCAAAGAATGGACCCAAGCCTGAGACTGAGTGCTTTTATTGCAAGGGGAAGGGTCACTGGAAGCGGAACTGCCCCAAATACTTAGCGGATAAGAAGGCCGGCAACACTAAAGGTATATTCGATATACATGTAATTGATGTGTACCTTACCAGTACTCGTAGTAACTCCTGGGTATTTGATACCGGTGCCGTTGCTCATATTTGTAACTCACAGCAGGAGCTGCGGAATAAGCGGAGACTGGCGAAGGACGAGGTGACGATGCGCGTCGGGAATGGTTCCAGAGTCGATGTGATCGCCGTCGGCACGCTACCTCTACATTTACCTACGGGATTAGTTTTGAACCTTAATAATTGTTATTTGGTGCCAAGTTTGAGCATGAACATTGTATCTGGATCTTGTTTAATACGAGATGGCTACTCATTTAAGTCTGAGAATAATGGTTGTTCAATTTATATGAGAGATATGTTTTATGGTCATGCTCCGATGGTCAATGGTTTATTCTTAATGAATCTCGAACGTAGTGTTACACATATTCATAGCGTGAATACCAAAAGATGTAAAGTTGATAACGATAGTCCCACATACTTGTGGCACTGCCGCCTTGGTCACATTGGTGTCAAGCGCATGAAGAAGCTCCATGCTGATGGACTTTTAGAGTCTCTTGATTATGAATCATTTGACGCATGCGAACCATGCCTCATGGGCAAGATGACCAAGACTCCTTTCTCCGGAACAATGGAGCGAGCAACCAACTTGTTGGAAATCATACATACCGATGTGTGCGGTCCAATGAGCGTTGAGGCTCGCGGAGGATATCGTTATGTTCTCACTCTCACTGATGACTTAAGTAGATATGGGTATGTCTACTTAATGAAACACAAGTCAGACCTTTGAAAAGTTCAAGGAATTTCAGAATGAGGTAGAGAATCAACGTGACCGAAAGATAAAAATCCTACGATCAGATCGTGGAGGAGAATACTTAAGTCACGAATTTGGTACACACTTAAGGAAATGTGGAATCGTTTCACAACTCACGCCGCCTGGAACACCTCAGCGTAACGGTGTGTCCGAACGTCGTAATCGCACTCTATTGGATATGGTGCGGTCTATGATGTCTCTTACCGACTTACCACTATCATTTTGGGGATACGCTCTAGAGACAGCTACATTCACTTTAAATAGGGCACCGTCAAAATCCGTTGAGATGACACTGTATGAATTATGGTTTGGGAAGAAACCTAAGCTGTCGTTTCTGAAAGTTTGGGGATGCGATGCTTATGTCAAGAAACTACAACCTGAGAAGCTCGAACCCAAGTCGGAAAAATGCGTCTTCATAGGATACCCTAAGGAAACCATTGGGTATACCTTCTACTTAAGATCTGAG
Source organism: Triticum aestivum (assembly GCF_018294505.1). Classification (NCBI taxonomy): domain Eukaryota; kingdom Viridiplantae; phylum Streptophyta; class Magnoliopsida; order Poales; family Poaceae; genus Triticum; species Triticum aestivum. Next base: position 491,076,276 of record NC_057795.1, read on the forward strand.
GGCAAGATCTTTGTCGCTAAGAATGGATCCTTTCTGGAAAAAGAGTTTCTCTCGAAAGAAGTAAGTGGGAGGAAAGTAGAACTCGATGAAGTACTACCTCTTGAGCGGGACAGTAGTGCAGCTCAGGAAGATGGTCCTGTGATGCCTACACCAACTGAAGAGGAAAATAATGATAATGATCAAGGTACTCCGTATCAAGTTGCTACTGAACTTCGTAGGTCCACAAGGACACGTTCCGCACCAGAGTGGTACGGCAACCCTGTCCTAGAAATCATGTTGTTAGACAACGATGAACCTTTGAACTATGAAGAAGCGATGGCGGGCCCAGATTCCAACAAATGGCTAGAAGCCATGAAATCCGAGATAGAATCCATGTATGAAAACAAAGTATGGACTTTGACTGACTTGCCCGATGATCGGCGAGCGATAGAAAACAAATGGATCTTTAAGAAGAAGACGGACGCGGAAATGTCACCATCTATAAAGCTCGACTTGTCGCTAAGGGTTATCGACAAGTTCAAGGGATTGACTACGATGAGACTTTCTCTCCCGTAGCGAAGCTTAAGTCCGTCTGAATCATGTTAGCAATTGCCGCATACTATGATTATGAGATATGGCAGATGGACGTCAAAACGGCATTCCTTAACGGGCATCTTAAGGAAGAGCTGTATATGATACAACCGGAAGGTTTTGTCGATCCTAAGAACGCTAACAAAGTATGCAAGCTCCAGCGATCCATTTATGGGCTGGTGCAAGCATCTCGGAGTTGGAATATTCGCTTTGATGAGATGATCAAAGCGTTTGGGTTTATGCAGACTTATGAAGAAGCCTGCGTTTACAAGAAAGTGAGTGGGAGCTCTGTAGCATTTCTCATATTATATGTAGATGACATACTCCTGATGGGAAGTGATATAGAATTCTTGGACATCATTAAGGCCTACTTGAATAAGTGTTTTTCAATGAAGGACCTTGGAGAAGCTGCTTATATATTAGGCATCAAGATCTATAGAAATAGATCGAGACGCCTCATAGGTCTTTCACAAAGCACATACCTTGATAAGATTTTGAAGAAGTTCAAAATGGATCAGTCTAAGAAGGGGTTCTTGCCTGTATTGCAAGGTGTGAGATTGAGCTCGGCTCAATGCCCGACCACGGCAAAAGATAAAGAAGAGATGACTGTCATCCCCTATGCTTCAGCCATAGGATCTATTATGTATGCCATGCTGTGTACCAGACCTGATGTAAACCTTGCCGTGAGTTTGGTAGCAAGATACCAAGGTAATCCCGGCAAGGAACACTAGACAGCGGTCAAGAATATCCTGAAGTACCTGAAAAGGACAAAGGACATGTTTCTTGTTTATGGAGGAGACGAAGAGCTCGTCGTAAAGGGTTACGTCGACGCTAGCTTCGACTCAGATCCGGATGACTCTAAGTCACAAACCGGATACGTGTATATGTTGAATGGTGGAGCAGTAAGCTGGTGCAGCTGCAAGCAGAGCGTCGTGGCGGGATCTACATGTAAAGCAGAGTACATGGCAGCCTCGGAGGCAGCGCATGAAGCTATTTGGGTGAAGGAGTTCATCACCGACCTAGGAGTCATACCCAATGCGTCGGGGCCGATCAAACTTTTCTGTGACAATACTGGAGCTATTGCCCTTGCGAAGGAGCCCAGATTTCACAAGAAGACCAGGCATATCAAGCGTCGTTTCAACTCCATCCGTGAAAATGTTCAAGATGGAGACATAGAAATTTGCAAAGTACATACGAATCTAAATGTCGCAGATCCGTTGACTAAACCTCTCTCGCGAGCGAAACATGATCAACACCAGAACTCTATGGGTGTACGATTCATCACAATGTAACTAGATTATTGACTCTAGTGCAAGTGGGAGACTGTTGGAAATATGCCCTAGAGGCAATAATAAAAGTATTATTATAATATTTCTTTGTTCATGATAATAGTCTTTTATTCATGCTATAACCGTGTTATCCGGAAATCGTAATACACGTGTGAATAAATAGACCACAATATGTCCCTAGTGAGCCTCTAGTTGACTAGCTCGTTGTGATCAACAGATAGTCATGTTTTCCTGGCTATGGACATTGGATGTCGTTGATAACGGGATCACATCATTAGGAGAATGATGTGATGGACAAGACCCAATCTTAAGCATAGCACAAAGGTCGGTTAGTTCGTTTGCTAGAGCTTTTCCAATGTCAAGTATCTCTTCCTTCGACCATGAGATCGTGTAACTCCCGGATACCGTAGGAGTGCTTTGGGTGTACCAAACGTCACAACGTAACTGGGTGACTATAAAGGTGCATTACAGGTATCTCCGAAAGTGTCTGTTGGGTTGACACGGATCGAGACTGGGATTTGTCACTCCGTGTTACGGAGAGGTATCACTGGACCCACTCGGTAGTGCATCATCATAATGAGCTCAAGGTGACCAAGGTGTTGGCCACGGGATCATGCATTAGGGTACGAGTAAAGTGACTTGCCGGTAACGAGACTGAACAAGGTATTGGGATACCGATGATCGGGTCTCGGGCAAGTAACGTACCGATTGACAAAGGGAATTGTATACGGGGTTTGATCGAATCCTCGACATCGTGGTTCATCCGATGACATCATCGAGGAGCATGTGGGAGCCAACATGGGTATCCAGATCCCGCTGTTGGTTATTGACCGGAGAGTCTCGGTCATGTCTGCATGTCTCCCGAACCCGTAGGGTCTACACACTTAAGGTTCGGTGACGCTAGGGTTATCAGGAAGACAAGTATGTGATTACCGAATGTTGTTCGGAGTCCCGGATGAGATCCCGGACGTCACGAGGAGTCCCGGAATGGTCCGGAGGTAAAGTTTTATATACGGGAAGTTGTTAATCGGGCACCGGAAAGTTTCGGGGTCATACCGGTATTGTACCGGGACCACCGGAAAGGTTTCGGGGGTCCACCGGGAGGGACCACCCCTCCCGGGGGGCCACTTGGGCTGCGTAGGGATAGCAGCCAGCCCCTAGTGGGCTTGGCGCGCCCCCCCCTTGGGCCCATGCGCCTAGGGTTGGGGGGGAAACCCTAAAGGGGGCGCACCCCCCTTGCTTGGGGGGCAAGCCCCCACCCTTTGGCCGCCGCCCCCCTCTAGGGTTTCCCCTAGAGGGTCGGCCCCCTTGCCCCTCTCCTCCTATATATATAGAGGGGTGAGGGGAGGGCTGCTGTACACCACAACTCAAGGCGCAGCCCCTCCCCTCCCCAACACCTCTCCTCCTCCGTACATGCTCGGCGAAGCTCTGTCGGAATACTGCTGCACCAACTGCACCACGCCGTCGTGCTGCCCTTGGAGCTGCCTTCCTCAACCTCTCCTTCCTCCTTGCTGGATCAAGACGGAGGAGACGTCGACCGTCTCGTACGTGTGTTGAACGCGGAGGTGCTGTCCGTTCAGCACTTGGTCATCGGTGATCCGAATCACGACGAGTACGACTCCATCATCACAACCCCTTGAACGCTTCCGCACTCGATCTACAAGTGGTATGTAGATGCAAACTCTTCCCCTTGACTCGTTGCTTAGATGAACTCATAGATGGATCTTGGTGAAACCGTAGGAAAAATTTTAATTTTCTGCAACGTTCCCCAACACCTACCGCCGTGGGACCTGGCGGTAGGCTATCTAACCCTACCGCCAGATGCCCTGGCGGTAGGCAAAAGGATTAAATCTCAAAAAAAATTCAAACCGGGACCAGATCGTGAAATACTTTCTAAAAAGGGTCAAAACACGAATTTCGGCCCCACGGGAGGGGTCACGGGCACCTGCTGCACTTCCAAGACGGGGTCACGAGCACCCGGTTGCGTTCCCATTGAGCGGGCCTGGACTCGGAACGCCGAGCAGCCCTAGCCCCTCCGTTAGAGGCCGATTGAGGCCTACTCTCTAGCGGCTTGCTGGCCGGACCAGCGTCTCCATCATGGTTCCTGTGCCGGCGTGGCTGCAGGTTGAACATCGCCATGTCTCTGCACTGCGCCTGCTCATGCATCCCTCTCCAGAATCTCTTGCGCCCTCCCCCATGGTCTTGCTGGCCTCTAGGCCTGCTGTCACCCTCATCATGGTCCTCGTCATGGCGATGGCCGGCGTTGAATGAGCCTGCCGAGGCCACCGCCCGTCTCCGGCTCTCGCTGTCGTTGACGCCCATCCGCCGGTCTTTGTGCTTCCTTGGCCATTCCCCGAACACACCATCAGGCAGCGGCGTGTAGTCCTTGACCTCGTCTAGGTTGGATGAGCACCATGAAATGCCCCCCCTCCTTGCCTTGCTCCCTGGGAGTTCCTTCAGGCAGTGATCCCCTCGACCATGGAGCGTCCGGCCTGTTCAGCACGGTGAAGTCAGAGGCGCATGGGATCTTGTCAGGATCCCAAGCCCACACCCAGGCGAAGAGCGCGGTGCGGTTGGCCTTGGTCAGGGACTGACGCTCGATGAGGTCGAGCTCGCAGTCTCTACCGATGACCTCCTGGACCGGGCCCCAATCCCATGCGTTCAACGGGAGACGGTCGATGGCGACGCGGCAGTCGAAACGCCAGACTCTGTTTTTGCCAGGAGGAGGGAACCACGACCTGAGCATGAACTGGACGCCGGTGACGACCACCGTCCTACGCTCGAACACCAGGTCCCACTGGTGGCACTCAGCCAGGGTGAGGATGAAGTCCTCCGGGAAGCACGGAGCAGCGTCAATGTCGCAGCAGGAAGCCGTGCTCGCGCTCGATCGCCCGGACCACCATGTATGTCGTGATGTCGTCCCATGGCGAGGACGCCGTGAGCATTAGGGCCGTGGTATGCAGCTTGTAGGCCTCCTCCTCCATCGCCGGCGTGGACACCATAGTGCAGCTGGACTGAGCAGGCCGCCTGTGGGCCTCCCCCGGAATGAAATCCATGGCCTCCCTCGCCGAGCAGGTGGCAGACGGCGGGCGTCGCGCCTGTCTGGCCGGCATGACAGCGGAAGGCGGGGCGGGGGCAGTCGCGGTGGGAGGTGTCAGCATAGGCAGGGTAGTGGCAGGGGGTGGCGGGCGCAGGTGCCAGCCGCGCTCTGAAGAGACGAGAAGAACACTCGCGCTCCAAGTGCCCCGAGCGCTTGCAATTGTAGCAGACTTGGGGGTCTTAGCACTCGAATAACTTATGTTGCGGGGCGAGACACCTATAGCAGCAATTGCCAAAGCGCGTCTTGAATGTCATGGCCGCAGTGCGCGCAAACCGGTCATGGCACCTCTGCGCCGAATCCTTTGATGGCCGTGGTGGTTGATTCGCCTAGCGCCGAGCCAGACGTTGCGTGTGCCGCGAGATGGCAACCGTCCAACCGTCCAAGGCACACCTCCTTGGTCACGGGTCAAAGCAGCTAGAGTGGCGGAGATGCGAATCGCGGCGCTCGGAGCCGGCATGCCTGCATGCGCCAGAGCCGGTGGGCCTGCGCGCGCTTGTCCCCTGACAGAGGGTACCTGGGAGACGCAGCCACAGCGGCCCAAGAAAGGCCATGGAGCTCTGCTGACGCCGGTTGCGCGCCCTGCAACGCACTCGGGGAGGAAGGAGGCATAGGTGGGGAACTTACATGGCTAGCAGCGGCATGTCCCACAGCAGTCAGAGCCACACATGGAAGGATTCACCCGGAGATTGGGTCCACCCATCCCGCAAGAGGGCTCGGCTCCATCACTCGGAGAGCGACTTTGATATTGGTCTTGATCGTAGCTGATTGAAGATGACCTTGATCAGGTAACTTTGATACTGAATCGGACATGCTTGCCTTGAATAAGTACCCTGTGTAAGGTAGCAGAGAAGTAATAAACAATTTGAAGTCACCAGCAGTTGTGCAGATCTTGGATGGAGCACCAATCGTGATATAAAAAAGGACAACGGATGATTAGCTGATCACCATACTCCATCGGCTGATTCAGGGTGTGGTGACAAATTTGATGTTAGGTGATTTGTAGATTGCCAGAGTTGATTCATGGTTGACCTACATAATTTTGTATCCGCAAATGCAAAAAATAAAATAAAATAACCAAATATGTCTTCCCAGCTTCTAGAACGGGGTACTCCCATCTTCCACACGGGCAATGGAGAGATGATGGCACGGGCGACGACTCCTCCGTGTAGGGCATGACTACGCGTTCAGGATCAGTATTGTGCAGGGTAGCCAGTCCCACAGAATTTCTCCGCATCCAATCCCATGGCGGTACATCGTCGGCAATCGAGACCCATGGAAAGGCGCAACGGGGCATCAGAAGGAGATGAGAGTGGAGGCACGGTGCACCTCTAGGTAGCCGGCGGCGTGAGAAGAGGAGGCGGAGGGACTGATGGAGGGATCACACATACCCACGTGTAAGTAAATTAAATAATTTAACCTAATAACGAGATTTGGGAATTTGAGAGGAAGACCTTGAAGTGGAGGACGTGGTGAGCTCGACAGGGGTTCTGTCCAGCACACAGCGAGTGAAGTCTATTTTAAACCTTGAGGGTGCAGAGTGAGACGCAAATAAATCATGGCGTCTAAATCCCTTAAATCGGTACTCTGACCTTGTAAATCCCGGTCTAAATGAACCTTCAAACAATTTAAGGGCATGGCCAACACTCCAACTTGAAGTGCTTTCCCATAGAAAAAGGTGTTGATGTGGAGGAGAGAAGAAAAAATACTAGTGCCTGCAGAGATGAACGACCTCTTGCAGAGGAGACAGGTGCTTCGTCCAAAAAGTGAAAGAAAGGAAGAGAAAAGAACCGGTCCGCTGCATGTGTAGACGAAAAAGCAAGGGAGGTATGACGCTTGTGTGGTCCGGTCAAGCTATGCATGCATTGGACAAAAAATAACTTGTACAATGGTCTCACCCTACATGACACAAAGACCTAAGGAGTAAATTTGATGACGTGTCATCCAAAGACCGGGATTGTTGACTTTGACCACCGGCCCGCGCCCGACGCGAGCTCGCGCTCGACCACCGGCCCCACGTAGTCGCAGCCCGCTGTCGCCGCCGATGCTACCACAGAACCGCCGCTTCCGTCTCCTTCCTCCCTCGATTCCCTTCCCTCCTATCGAGCACACACGCAGCCCCACGACCACGCCTCTACTTCCAGCGCCGATGACCGCCTCCATCGGCCGCCCCTCCAGCCGCTTTGGCCGGAGATCGCCGCTGCCCCTCCTCTTCGCCTCCACTACCTCTGCTCCGCCCAGCCGCCCGAAGCGCCTTCCATAGCCGTCGGCCCGTCGCAGGCCACCTCGTCGTTTACTGCTGCTGCTGCTGCTCCAGCCCCACATGGCGCCGTGGGGCCGCCCGTGGAGCCGCCCGTGGAGCACTTGCCGGTGGCTGAGTTGACTCGAGGTCCGGAGGACGCTCATGCTTGGCGGATCAGCGCCTACGTCAGATCGAGAGTTTGCTTTTTTTGTTTGTTTGTACTTTTGCGTATAAATACAACGGGGATCAATAAACGGAGGTAGTACGTGAGTGTTGTCTCCTGGAGGAATCGATCAAGCGCGGCTTGTGTATTTGCGCGTTTCACCGGGAAGCAATCGGCAGGTCGTAGTGTTTAGCACGCTGTTGGCCGACGGGAAGTACTCGTTGAGGAGCGCTCAGGTCCTAGTCAAGAACGACATCAGGCCACGCAATGATGCATGGGTAGCCGCACTCGGACACACCTCCTTCATCCCCGTCGTCGCACCCAGGTCCGGCGACGCAACTTGGTGGCACAGCTGGGACACGTCATCGTAGGCTGCGAGGTGCTATGGGCGTGGGGCTACTCTTTCTCCAGATGACAAGTGGGCCCTGCAAACATGTGTTGCATAACCCACTCATCTCGGTCTTTCCTGTTTGGATATAGCCTAAAGATGAAAAACGACCGAGATCGATAAGGTCAGGGTATGGATTTTAGGGATTTGGACGCCAGGGTTCATTTGCACCGCGCTCTATAATTTCAGGGTTTAAAACAAACTTCACTCGCACACAGCAACCGGCGCTCCATGTGGCCTTGGAGGGCGCGTCAGTCCATGGTGGGGGCAGGGACGACAAGTTCAGGCTGTCGGATCCAGGCCTCCGCAGACCCAAAAAAGGTTTTAACTCTGGGGCGTATGCGAAAAACTCAACCTATCCAGCCAATCAACCCGTCGCCCCACGGTCTAGCTCGATGAACAAGGAAGAAGATTGACTCAGCAGTTTACTCAGGTTTGGGCCACCTTGCGGTGTAAAATCCTACTTCTGCTTTGTGCTGGATTTGCCTCACGAGGGGCTGGGGATGAACAAGTACAAGGGATGAACAACCTCACAAGGTCTGCTCTGGTGAGGGAGAGTTCGGATCAGGGTTACGAATCCCTCTCTATGATGGTGGCTAACCTATACTTATAGTGGTCTCGGTCCTCTTCCCCCAAAATATAGGCGGGAAGGGATCCCACAGTGACCAATTTAAAAAGGGATAAACAATACATCTTATCCTCACAAAAGGTGGTCTTCGCCTGCAAAGCTTTTGGTCGCGACGTTGTGGTTGGCTCGGCAATGACATCCGTCCTGCCGTCCTGGTGGTCTTGATCTCATTACACTGGAATGGAAACCTTTGCCCGATTCCTTGGGAACCCACGCCTGTGCTTGCCTTCTTAGCACCAAAGAGGAAATTGTCCTCTGTGCGTCCGCTGGCACCCGCCTGGCCTTGGTCATCATGGCTTGCGTCATTGCAACCTCATGAGGTTGGGCACCTGCATAGGAATCCTCCGCTCCTCAAGAGCAGCCTGCGGAGTAGGCCGCCCCCTCAGGAGGTCTTGGCGTCGTCCCGCTCGCGAGGGTCTTGTGTTGACAGTCTTGTAGAAGGGCCGTACAAGACCGCCGTGGGAGCCACACCATGGGTCGCAGGCAGGCAAGTCTTGGTACCCTGTGAAGGAAATATGCCCTAGAGGCAATAATAAAGTTATTATTTATTTCCTTATATCATGATAAATGTTTATTATTCATGCTAGAATTGTATTAACCGGAAACATAATACATGTGTGAATACATAGACAAACATAGTGTCACTAGTATGCCTCTACTTGACTAGCTCGTTGAATCAAAGATGGTTAAGTTTCCTAGCCATGGACAAAAGAGTTGTCATTTGATTAACGGGATCACATCATTAGGAGAATGATGTGATTGACATGACCCATTTCGTTAGCCTAGCACTTGATCGTTTAGTATGTTGCTATTGCTTTCTTCATGACTTATACATGTTCCTATGACTATGAGATTATGCAACTCCCGTTTACCGGAGGAACACTTTGTGTGCTACCAAACGTCACAACGTAACTGGGTGATTATAAAGGTGCTCTACAGGTGTCTCCAAAGGTACTTGTTGGGTTGGCGTATTTTGAGATTAGGATTTGTCACTCCGAATGTCGGAGAGGTATCTCTGGGCCCTCTCGGTAATGCACATCACTTAAGCCTTGCAAGCATTGCAACTAATGAGTTAGTTGTGAGAAGATGTATTACAGAACGAGTAAAGAGACTTGCCGGTAACGAGATTGAACTAGGTATTGGATACCGACGATCGAATCTCGGGCAAGTAACATACCGATGACAAAGGGAACAACGTATGTTGTTATGCGGTCTGACCGATAAAGATCTTCATAGAATATGTAGGAACCAATATGGGCATCCAGGTCTCGCTATTGGTTATTGAACGGAGACGTGTCTCGGTCATGTCTACATTGTTCTCGAACCATAGGGTCCGCACGCTTAAGGTTTCGATGACAGTTATATTATGAGTTTATGAGTTTTGATGTACCGAAGGAGTTCGGAGTCCCGGATGAGATCAGGGACATGACGAGGAGTCTCGAAATGGTCGAGACGTAAAGATCGATATATTGGATGACTATATTCGGAGTTCGAAAAGGTTCCGAGTGATTCGGGTATTTATCGGAGTACCGGAGAGTTACGGGAATTCGCCGGGAGAAGTATTGGGCCTTATTGGGCCATACGGGAAAGAGAGAGGGGCTGCCTAGGGCAGGCCGTGCGCCCCCCAAGGCCTAGTCCGAATTGGACTAGGGGGAGGGGCCGCACCCCCTCCTTCCTTCCCTTCTCTCTTCCCTTTCCTTCTCTCCTACTCCTACTACATGGAAGGTCTCCTAGTTGGACTAGGAAAGGAGGGAGTCCTACTCCCGGTGGGAGTAGGACTCCTCCCTGGCGCGCCCTCCCTTGGCCGGCCACCCCCTCCCCCTTGCTCCTTTATATACGGGGGCAGGGGGCACCCCATAACACACAAGTTGATCTACGGATCGTTCCTTAGCCGTGTGCGGTGCCCCCCTCCACCATATTCCACCTCGGTCATATCGTCGCGGAGTTTAGGCGAAGCCCTGTGCCGGTAGAGCATCATCATCGTCACCACGCCGTCGTGCTGATGGAACTCATCCCCGAAGCTTTGCTGGATCGGAGCCCGGGGATCGTCATCGAGCTGAACGTGTGCTGAACTCAGAGGTGCCGTACGTTCGGTGCTTGGATCGGTCGGATCGTGAAGACGTACGACTACATCAACTGCGTTGTGCTAACGCTTCCGCTTACGGTCTACGAGGGTACGTGGACAACACTCTCCCCTCTCGTTGCTATGCCATCACCATGATCTTGCGTGTACGTAGGAATTTTTTTGAAATTACTATGTTCCTCAATAGTGGCATCCGAGCCTAGGTTTTATGGTTTGATGTTATATGCACGAGTAGAACACAAGTGAGTTGTGGGCGATATAAGTCATACTGCTTATCAGCATGTCATACTTTGGTTCCGGTATTGTTGGATGAAGCAGCCCGGACCGACATTACACGTACGCTTACGCGAGACTGGTTTTACCGCCGTGCTTTGCACACAGGTGACTAGCGGGTGTCAGTTTCTCCAACTTTAGTTGAACCGAGTGTGGCTACGCCCGGTCCTTGCGAAGGTTAAAACAGCATCAACTTGACAAACTATCGTTGTGGTTTTGATGCGTAGGTAAGAACGGTTCTTGCTCAGCCCATAGCAGCCACGTAAAACTTGCAACAACAAAGTAGAGGATGTCTAACTTGTTTTTGCGGGGCATGTTGTGATGTGATATGGCCAAGACGTGATGCTATATTTTATTGTATGAGATGATCATGTTTTGTAACCGAAGTTATCGGCAACTGGCAGGAGCCATATGGTTGTCGCTTTATTGTATGAAATGCAAACGCCCTGTAATTGCTTTACTTTATCACTAAGCGGTAGCGATAGTCATAGAAGCAATAGATGGCGTAAACGACAATGATACTACGATGGAGATCAAGGTGTCGCACCGGTGACGATGGTGATCACGATGGTGTTTCGGAGATGGAGATCACAAGCACAAGATGATGATGGCCATATCATATCACTTATATTGATTGCATGTGATGTTTATCCTTTATGCATCTTATCTTGCTTTGATTGACGGTAGCATTTTAAAGATGATCTCTCACTAATTATCAAGAAGTGTTTTCCCTGAGTATGCACCGTTGCCAAAGTTCGTCGTGCCCAAACACCACGTGATGATCGGGTGTGATAAGCTCTATGTCCATCTACAACGGGTGCAAGCCAGTTTTGCACACGCAGAATACTCGGGTTAAACTTGACGAGCCTAGCATATGCAGATATGGCCTCGGAACACAGAGACCGAAAGGTCGAGCGTGAATCATATAGTAGATATGATCAACATAGTGATGTTCACCATTGAAAACTACTCCATCTCACATGATGATCGGTTATGGTTTAGTTGATTTGGATCACGTGATCACTTAGAAGATTAGAGGGATGTCTGTCTAAGTGGGAGTTCTTAAGTAATATGATTAATTGAACTTAAATTTATCATGAACTTAGTCCTGGTAGTATTTTGCAAATTATGTTGTAGATCAATAGCTCGCGTTGTTGCTTTCATATGTTTATTTTGATATGTTCCTAGAGAAAATTATGTTGAAAAATGTTAGTAGCAATGATGCGGATTGGATCCGTGATATGAGGTTTATCCTCATTGCTGCACAGAAGAATTATGTCCTTAATGCACCGCTAGGTGACAGACCTATTGCAGGAGCAGATGCAGACGTTATGAATGTTTGGCTAGCTCAATATGATGACTACTTGATAGTTTAGTGCACCATACTTAACGGCTTAGAATCGGGACTTCAAAGACGTTTTGAACGTCATGAACCATATGAGATGTTCCAGGAATTGAAGTTAATATTTCAAGCAAATACCCGAGTTGAGAGATATGAAGTCTCCAAGAAGTTCTATAGCTAAAGGATGGAGGAGAATCGCTCAACTAGTGAGCAAGTGCTCAGATTGTCTGGGTACTACAATCGCTTGAATCAAGTGGGAGTTAATCTTCCAGATAAGATAGTGATTGATAGAATTCTCTAGTCACCATCACCAAGTTAGTAGAACTACGTGATGAACTATAGTATGCAAATGATGACGAAAACGATTCCCGAGCTCTTCGTGATGTTGAAATCGACGAAGGTAGAAATCAAGAAAGAGCATCAAATGTTGATGATTGACAAGACCACTAGTTTCAAAAGAATGGCAAAGGGAAAGAAAGGGAACTTCAAGTAGAATGACAAGCAAGTTGTCACTCCCGCGAAGAAGCCCAAAGCTGAACCTAAAGCCTGAAACTGAGTGCTTCTACTGCAAAGGAAATGGTCACTGGAAGTGGAACTACTCCAAATATTTGGTGGATAAGAAGGATGGCAAAGTGAACAAGGGTATATTTGATATACAGGTTATTGATGTGTGCTTTACTAGTGTTTATAGTAGCCCCTGAGTATTTGATACTTGTTCGGTTGCTAAGATTAGTAACTCGAAACAGGAGTTACAGAATAAACAAAGACTAGTTGAAGGGGAAGTGACGATGAGTGTTGGAAGTAGTTCCAAGATTGATATGATCATCATCGCACACTCCCTATACTTTCGGGATTAGTGTTAAACCTAAATAAATGTTATTTGGCGTTTGCGTTGAGCATGAATATGATTTGATCATGTTTATTGCAATACAATTATTCATTTAAAATCAGAGAATAATTGTTGTTCTGTTTAAATGAATAAAACCTTCAATGGTCATACACCCAATGAAAATAGTTTGTTGGATCTCGATCGTAGTGATACACATATTCATAATATTGATGCCAAAAGATGCAAAGTTAATAATGATAGTGCAACTTATTTGTGGCACTGCCGTTTGGGTCATATCGGTGTAAAGCGCATGAAGAAACTCCATGTTGATGGGTTTTTGGAATCACTTGATTATGAATCATTTGATGCTTGCGAACCGTGCCTTTTGGGCAAGATGACTAAAACACCGTTCTTCGGAACAATGGAACGAGCAACAAACTTGTTGGAAATAATACATACTAATGTATGCAGACCAGTGAGTATTAAGGCTCGTGGCGAGTATCGTTATTTTCTGACCTTCACAGATGATTTAAGCAGATATGGGTATATCTACTTGATGAAACATAAGTCTGAAATAGTTGAAAGGTTCAAAGAATTTCAGAGTGAAGTGGAAAATCATCGTAACAAGAAAATAAAGTTTCTGCGATCTGATCGTGGAGATGAATATTTGAGTTACGAGTTTGGTCTTCAATTAAAACAATGTGGAATAGTTTCACAGCTCACACCACCTGGAACACCACAACGTTATGGTGTGTCCGAACGTCGTAACCGCACTTTATTGGATATGGTGCGATCTATGATGTCACTTATTGATTTACCATTGTCGTTTTGGGGTTATGCATTAGAGACAGCTGCATTCACGTTAAAAGGGCACCATCTAAATCCGTTGAGACGACACCATATGAACTATGGTTTAGCAAGAAACCCAAGTTGTCATTTCTTAAAGTTTGGGGCTGTAATGTGAAAAAAGTTTCATCCTGATAAGCTCAAACCCAAATCGGAGAAGTGCGTCTTCATAGAATACCCAAAGGAAACTGTTGGGTACACCTTCTATCACAGATCCGAAGGCAAGATATTCGTTGCTAAAACAGATCCTTTCTAGAGAAGGAGTTTCTCTCGAAAGAAGTGAGTGGGAGGAAAGTAAAACTTGATGAGGTAACTGCACCTGCTCCCTTATTGGAAAGTAGTTCATCACAGAAATCTGTTCCTGTGACTACTACACCAATTAGTGAGGAAGTTAATGATGATGATCATGAAACTTCAGATTAAGTTACTACAGAACCTCGTAGGTCTTCCAGAGTAAGATCCACACCAGAGTGGTACGGTAATCCTGTTCTGGAAGTCATGTTACTAGACCATGATGAACCTACGAACTATGAGGAAGCGATGATGAGCCCAGATTCCACGAAATGGCTTGAGGCCATAAAATCTGAGATATGATCCATGTATGAGAACAAAGTATGGACTTTGATTGACTTGCTCGATGATCAGCAAGCCATGTTAAATAAATGGATCTTCAAGAGGAAGACGAACATTGATAGTAGTGTTACTATCTACTAAGCTCGACTTGTTGCGAAATGTTTTCAACAAGTTCAAGGTGTTGAATACGATGAGATTTTCTCACTCGTATCGAAGCTTAAGTCTGTCTGAATCATGTTAGCAATTGCCACATTTTATGAAATCTGGCAAATGGATGTCAAAACTGCATTCCTTAATGGATTTATTAAAGAAGAGTTGTATATGATGCAACCAGAAAGTTTTTGTCAATCCTAAAGATGCTAACAAAGTGTGCAAGCTCCAGCAATCCATCAATGGACTGGTGCAAGCATCTCGGAGTTGGAATATACGCTTTGATGAGTTGATCAAAGCATATGGTTTTATACAGACTTTTGAAGAAGCCTGTATTTACAAGAAAGTGAGTGGGAGCTCTGTAGCATTTCTAATATTATATGTAGATGACATATTGTTAATTGGAAATGATATGGAAATTCTGGATAGCATGAAAGGATACTTGAATAAGAGTTTTTCAAAGCAAGACCTCGGTGAAGCTGCTTACACATTGAGCATCAAGATCTATATAGATAGATCAAGACGCTTGATAAGATTTTTCAATGAGTACATACCTTGATAAATTTTTGAAATAGTTCAAAATGGAACAGTCAAAGAAGGAGTTCTTGCCTGTGTTACAAGGTGTGAAGTTGATTAAGACTCAAGACCCGACCATTGCAGAAAATAGAAAGAGAATGAAAAGTCATTCCCTATGCCTCAGTCATAGATTCTATAAAGTATGCTATGCTGTGAACCAGACCTATTGTATACCTTGCTCTGTGTTTGGCAAAGGAATACAATTTTGATCTAATAAGTAGATCACTGGACATGGGTCAAGAATATCCTTAGTGAGGACTAAGGAGATGTTTCTCGATTATGGAGGTGATAAAAAAAAGGCCCGTCGTAAAAGTTACAACGATGCAAGCTTTTACACCAATCCAAATGACTCTAAGTCTCAATCTGGATACATATTGAAAGTGGGAGCAATTAGCTAGAGTAGCTCCGTGCAGAGCATTGTGGACATAGAATATTTGCGAAATACATACGGCTCTGAATATGACAGACCCGTTGACTAAGCTTCTCTCACGAGCAAAACATGATCATACCTTAGCAATCTTTTGGGTGTTAATCACATAGCGATGTGAACTAGATTATTGACTCTAGTTAACCCTTTGGGTGTTGATCACATGACGATGTGAACTATGGGTATTAATCACATACAGATGTGAATATTAGTGTTAAATCACATGGCGATGTGAACTAGATTATTGACACTAGTGCAAGTGGGAGACTGAAGGAAATATGCCCTAGAGGCAATAATAAAGTTATTATTTATTTCCTTATATCATGATAAATGTTTATTATTCATGCTAGAATTGTATTAACCGGAAACATAATACATGTGTGAATACATAGACAAACATAGTGTCACTAGTATGCCTCTACTTGACTAGCTCGTTGAATCAAAGATGGTTAAATTTCCTAGCCATGGACAAAAGAGTTGTCATTTGATTAACGGGATCACATCATTAGGAGAATGATGTGATTGACATGAACCATTCCGTTAGCCTAGCACTTGATCGTTTAGTATGTTGCTATTGCTTTCTTCATGACTTATACATGTTCCTATGACTATGAGATTATGCAACTCCCGTTTACCGGAGGAACACTTTGTGTGCTATAAACGTCACAACGTAACTGGGTGATTATAAAGGTGCTCTACAGGTGTCTCCAAAGGTACTTGTTGGGTTGGCGTATTTTGAGATTAGGATTTGTCACTCCGAATGTCGGAGAGGTATCTCTGGGCCCTCTCGGTAATGCACATCACTTAAGCCTTGCAAGCATTGCAACTAATGAGTTAGTTGTGAGATGATGTATTACGGAACGAGTAAAGAGACTTGCCGGTAACGAGATTGAACTAGGTATTGGATACCGACGATCGAATCTCGGGCAAGCAACATACCGATGACAAAGGGAACAACGTATGTTGTTATGCGGTCTGACCAATAAAGATCTTCGTAGAATATGTAGGAACCAATATGGGCATCCAGGTCCCGCTATTGGTTATTGACCGGAGACGTGTCTCGGTCATGTCTACATTGTTCTCGAACCGTAGGGTCCGCACGCTTAAGGTTTCGATGACAGTTATATTATGAGTTTATGAGTTTTGATGTACCAAAGGAGTTCGGAGTCCCGGATGAGATCGGGGACATGACGAGGAGTCTCGAAATGGTCGAGACGTAAAGATCGATATATTGGACGACTATATTCGGAGTTCAGAAAGGTTCTGAGTGATTCGGGTATTTATCGGAGTACCGGAGAGTTACGGGAATTCGCCGGGAGAAGTATTGGGCCTTATTGGGCCATACGGGAAAGAGAGAGGGGCTGCCTAGGGCAGGCCGCGCGCCCCCCCAAGGCCTAGTCCGAATTGGACTAGGGGGAGGGGCCGCACCCCCTCCTTCCTTCCCTTCTCTCTTCCCTTTCCTTCTCTCCTACTCCTACTACATGGAAGGTCTCCTAGTTGGACTAGGAAAGGAGGGAGTCCTACTCCCGGTGGGAGTAGGACTCCTCCCTGGCGCGCCCTCCCTTGGCCGGCCGCCCCCTCCCCCTTGATCCTTTATATACGGGGGCAGGGGGGCACCCCATAACACACAAGTTGATCTACGGATCGTTCCTTAGCCATGTGCGGTGCCCCCCTCCACCATATTCCACCTCGGTCATATCGTCGTGGAGTTTAGGCGAAGCCCTGTGCCGGTAGAGCATCATCATCGCCACCACGCCATCATGCTGATGGAACTCATCCCCGAAGCTTTGCTGGATCGGAGCCCGGGGATCGTCATCGAGCTGAACGTGTGCTGAACTCGGAGGTGCCGTACGTTCGGTGCTTGGATCGGTCGGATCGTGAAGACGTACGACTACATCAATCGCGTTGTGCTAACGCTTCCGCTTATGGTCTACGAGGGTACGTGGACAACACTATCCCCTCTCGTTGCTATGCCGTCACCATGATCTTGCGTGTACGTAAGAATTTTTTTGAAATTACTACGTTCCCCAACACCCTGGTTCCCAGGATGTCGACAGAAAACCCCGGGCCCAAGGCACGCTTGGACTTGGCTTCTTCCAGCTTGTGGACCTCCTGGGCGATGAACGATTGCTTCTCCGGGGCTTGCCGCCGCGCCTTTTGCTTCACCGGGTGCGCGCCAGGGCACACCATCAAATGGTGCTCGATCATGCTCCGCGGGTTGCACATGGCCATACATGTATACATCAATCCTAGAACAGAAGAAGAGTGAAAATAAGGAGGAGAAGGGTTGAACCACTAATCCGCAAATGGAGACACAAAAGGGAAGGAGGCACCGGTGACAATGGACGAATCTGCAAGAAAAGAAAGACAAAAAATTAGAGGTGAACAAAAGGCAGTGGCAAGTGCCAGGGCAGTAGATGTCCTCGTCGGCAGCGACGGCGACAACCGTTGAGGCAGACGCGAGGGAGGCTTGATATGTCTCCAACGTATCTATAATTTTTTATTGTTCCATGCTATTATATTATCTATTTTGGATGTTTAATAGGCATTTACATGCTATTTTATATTATTTTTGGGACTAATCTATTAACCGAGAGACCAATGCCAGTTTCTGTTTTTTTGCCTATTTTGGAGTTTCACGGAAAAGGAATACCAAACGAAGTCCAAACGGAATGAAACTTTCGCGATGATCTTTCTTGGAAGGAAACCAGAAGACTTGAAGATGAAGTCCAAGACGCAGCGAGGCGGCCATGAGGCAGGAGGGTGCGCCCCCTACCTCATGGGCCCCTCGAGGGTCTCCTGACCTAGCTCCTTCGCCTATATATACTCTTATACCCTGAAAACATCCAGGAGAGCCACGAAACCACTTTTCCACCACCGCAACCTTTTGTACCCGTGAGACCCCATCTAGGGGCCTTTTTCGGTGTCCTACCAGAGGGGGATTCGATCATGGAGGGCTTCTTCATCGACACCAGTGCCTCTTTGATGATGCGTGAGTAGTTTATCACAGACCTATGGGTCCATAGCTAGTAGCTAGATGGCTTCTTCTCTCTCTTTGATTCTCAATACCATGTTCTCCTCGATGTTTGGTCATGACCTGGGTTGAAGAATGAATCTATGTTCTTGGAAGCAAAGAAAGAACTCCGGTATTCTGACCTTATCTTTTTGCTCAAAGAATGAATCAAACCCTGGAGATCTATTCAATATAATATTCTTTTCCGGTGTGTTTGCCAAGACCCGATGAATTGTGGATTATGATCAGATTATCTATGAATATTATTTGCTTCTTCTCTGAATTCTTATATGCATGATTTGATATCTTTGCAAGTCTCTTCGAATTATCGGTTCAGTTTAGCCTACTAGATTGATCTTTCTTGCAATGGGAGAAGTTCTTAGCTTTCGGTTCAATCTTGCGGTGTCCTTTCCCAGTGATAGTAGGGGCAGCAAGGCACATATTGCATTGTTGCCATCGAGGATAAAAAGATGGGGTTTTCATCATATTGCTTGAGTTAATTCCTCTACATCATGAGGCAGGAGTCGGTTGATGTGCAGAGTAATAGTAGTAGATGCAAAATTGTTTCGGTCTACTTGACACAGACGTGATGCCGTCGGCGTTCTGGATATGGGGGTATCCAGACTTGCCTGCCTGTGGCCCACCGCGTGGCTCCATTGATAGCCTGGTACGGCCCAGCTTCAGCATCAACGACTCAAGACCCTCATGAGGGGCCAAGCCTCGCGAGGCAGAGGACACCAAGACCCACGAGGGGATCAGCCTCCTGAGGCTAGCTTCCGAGGGGCAGAGAGTTCTATGCAAGGTGCACCTCATGAGGCTTGGCTGACATGAGCCATGACGACCAAGACCAGGCGGGCGCCAGCGGGCGCAGAGCGCCAGTTTCCTCTTCGATGCAAGAGAGGCAAGCCACATGCGCGGAGTCCCAAGGAATCAGCAAAAGGTTTCTATTCTGGTGCAACAAGACTAAGACCGCCAGGACGACAGGATAGAGGTCATCACCGAGCCCATGCAGCATCACAAAAAGAGGCTTTTCGCAAGCGAAGACCACTTTAGTTATGATAGGATGTACTATTTGTCCCCTTTCAAATCTGTCCGTTGTGGGAGCCCTTCCCACCAACATTTGGGAACAGGACCAATGCTACTATAAATAGGACTTAGCCACCACCATAGGGGGGCATCGGATTCCGATCGGATCCATTCTCACCCAACCACCTCACCAGCTCTCTTGAGCTCAAGAACACCTCACCTCCTGAGGCCAGTTCATCCACTGTACTGGTTCATCCTCAGCCCTTCGAGGCAATCCACCAAAAACGTTGGAGTAGGGTATTACACCGCAAGGTGGCCCGAACCAGTATAAATTGTTGTGTCTCTTTGTCTCTTTGAGCCCGACGCGCTAGGCTTAGGAGGATTGTGAGTAGGCAGGCTGGGCAGGTTGAGATCTCCGCATGCACCCGAGAGTTCGAACCTTTCAAGGGTTTCCGGAACCCGTAATCCAACATTTGGCGAGCCAGGTAGGGGTGCGTCGGATATTCTCTTCCGTCGATCGATCCACCGCCACTCTGACACCTCCATGGCTGATGCACGCCGGACTCGGGACGAGCGCCGGGCCGCGGTTGCCGCTCGCGTTGCTCAGACGACTCCGGTGGGCGATGGTTGTGCTCGTCGTGCTCTGTCTTCGGTGGCCAATGCCGGCACGGGCCCTGCCGGCCATGAGCAACAAGCTTCTTCGCTGCACCCTTTGGTGCGCCGTGACGGGCGCACCACCACTCCGTCACTGACCCTGGCAGCTTCATCTTCCCACGCGCATCATGGCCCGGCGAACGCGCAGGCTGCTGATACGCCCATTTTGCATCATGCTTTTATATCGATATTTATTGCATTATGGACTGTTATTACACGTCATGTCACAATACTTATGCCTATTCTCTCTTATTTTACAAGGTTTACATGAAGAGGGAGAATGCCGACAGCTGGGATTCTGGGCTGGAAAAGGAGCAAATATTAGAGACCTATTCTGCACAACTCCAAAAGTCTTGAAACTCCACGAAAGTCATTTTTGGAACTAATAAAAAGCGGAAGAAATACCAGAGGGGGGCCACCCACCGTCCACAAGGGTGGGGGGCGCGCCCCCTGCCTCGTGGGCCCCCTGGCAGGCTTCCGCTGACCATCTTCTGCTACATGAAGTCTTTTACCCTAGAAAAAAAATCATAAGCAAGCTTTCGGGACAAAACTCCGCCGCCATGAGGCGGAACCTTGGCGGAACCAATCTAGGGCTTCGGCGGAGCTGTTCTGCCGGGGAAACTTCCCTCCTGGAGGGGGAAATCATCACCATCGATCCTCTCATTGGGAGGGGGTAAATCTCCATCAACATCTTCACCAACACCATCTCCTCTCAAACCCTAGTTCATCTCTTGTATCTAATCTTTGTCTCAAAACCTCAGATTGGTACCTGTGGGTTGCTAGTAGTGTTGATTACTCCTTGTAGTTGATGCTAGTTGGTTTATTCGGTGGAATATAATATGTTCGGATCCTATATGCATATTAATACCCCTATGATTATGAACATGAATATGATTTGTGAGTAGTTACGTTTGTTCCCGAGGACATGGGTGAAGTCTTGCTATAAGTAGTCATGTGAATTTGGTATTCGTTTGATATTTTGATGAGATGTATGTTGTCTCTCTCTAGTGGTGTTATGTGAACATCGACTACATGACACGTCACCATTATTTGGGCCTAGAGGAAGGCAAAAGTAATAAGTAGATGATGGGTTGCTAGAGTGACAGAAGCTCACACCCTAGTTTATGCGTTGCTTCGTAAGGGGCTGATTTTGATCCATATGTTTCATGCTATGGTTAGGTTTACCTTAATACTTATTTTGTAGTTGCGGATGCTTGCAATAGCGGTTAATCATAAGTGGAATGCTTGTCCAAGAAAGGGCAACACCCAAGCACCGGTCCACCCACATATCAAATTATCAAAGTAACGAACGTGAATCATATGAGCGTGATGAAAACTAGCTTGACGATAATTCCCATGTGTCCTCGGGAGCGCTTTTCTCTATATAAGAACTTGTCCAGGCTTGTCCTTTACGACAAAAAGGATTGGGCCATCTTGCTGCACCTTATTTACTTTTGTTGCTTGTTACCCGTTACAAATTACCTTATCACAAAACTATCTGTTACCGATAATTTCAGTGCTTGCAGAGAATACCTTACTGAAAACCGCTTGTCATTTCCTTCTGCTCCTCGTTGGGTTCGACACTCTTACTTATCGAAAGGACTAGATAGATCCCCTACACTTGTGGGTCATCAAGACTCTTTTCTGGCGCCATTGCCGGGGAGTGAAGCGCCTTTGGTAAGTGGAACTTGGTAAGGAAAACTTTATATAGTGTGCTGAAATTTACTGTCACTTGTTACTATGGAACATAATCCTTTGAGGGGCTTGTTCAAGGTATCTTCACCCCGAACAGTAGAGCAAAGAGTTGATCCTCAACCTACTGAACCTACTGAAAATGTTTACTTTGAAATTCCTTCGGGTATGATAGAGAAACTGCTAGCTAATCCTTTTACAGGAGATGGAACATTGCATCCCAATTTACACTTAATCTATGTGAATGAAGTTTGTGGGTTATTTAAGCTTGCATGTATGCCCAATGATGTTGTCAATAAGAAGGTCTTCCCTTTATCTTTGAAGGGAGAGGCATTGACATGGTATAGGCTATGTGATGATATGGGATCATGGAACTACAACCGATTGAAATTGGAATTTCACCAGAAGTTTTATCCTATGCATCTTGTTCATCGTGATCGTAATTACATGTATAATTTTTGGCCTCGCGAAGGAGAAAGCATCGCTCAAGCTTGGGGGAGGCTTAAGTCAATGTTATATTCATGCCCCAATCATGAGCTCTCAAGAGAAATGATTATTCAAAAAATTTATGCTCGGCTTTCTCTCAACAATCGCTCCATGCTTGATACTTCTTGTACTGGTTCTTTTATGATGAAGACTATTGAATTTAGATGGGATTTATTGGAAAGAATTAAACGCAACCCTGAATATTGGGATCTCGACAAAGGTAAGGAGTCAGGTATGACACCTAAGTTTGATTGTGTTAAATCTTTTATGGATACCGATGTTTTCCATGAATTTAGCACTAAATATGGACTTTACTCTGAGATAGTAGCTTCTTTCTGTGAATCATTTGCTACTCATGTTGACCTCCCTAAGGAGAAGTGGTTTAAATAATCCTCCCACTGAAGTAAAAGTAGCTGCACCTATTATAGTTGAAGAAAAGACTATCACTTATAATGATCCTGTTGTTCCTACTACTTATATTGAGAAACCACCTTTCCCTGTTAGGATAAAGGATCATGCTAAAGCTTCAATCGTGGTTCATAAGAGTAATACTAAAACACCTACACCACCTGAGCAAATTAAAGTTGAACCTAGTATTGCTACGGTTAAAGATCTCTTGGCTGATAATATTGATGGGCATGTTATTTACTTCTGTGATGAAGCTGCTAGAATTGCTAGACCTGATGCTTAGAATAAACATAGACCTGTTGTAGGCATGCCTGTTGTTTCTGTTAAAATAGGAGTTCATTGTTATCATGGCTTATGTGATATGGGTGCTAGTGCAAGTGCAATACCTCATTCCTTATACAAATAAATTATGCATGATATTGCACATGCTGAGATAGAATAAATTGATGTTACAATTAAGCTTGCCAATAGAGATACTATTTCACCAATTGGGATTGTTAGAGATGTTGAAGTCTTGTGTGGGAATGTTAAATATCCTGCTGATTTTCTTGTTCTTGGTTCCCCACAAGATGACTTTTGTCCCGTTATATTTGGTAGACCCTTCTTGAATACTGTTAATGCTAGGATAGACTGCAAAAAGGATGTTGTTATGTCTCATGACTTTAATTTTTGCTAAGTTTCGTAGACAACCCCATGATAAAGAATTGCCTAGTAAGGATGAAATTGTTGGTCTTGCTTCTATTGCCGTGCCTCCTAATGATCCTTTAGAACAATATTTACTAGACCATGAAAATGATGTTTATGAATGAAAGAAGGGAGATAGATGAAGTATTCTTTAAATAGGGACCTATTTTGAAACACAACTTTCCTGTTGAAATCCTAGGGGATCCTCCACCACCCAAGGGTGATCCCATGTTTGAGCTTAAACCATTACCTGATACTCTTAAATATGCTTATCTTGATGAAAAGAAGATATATCCTGTTATTATTAGTGCTAACCTTTCAGAGCAGGAAGAGGAGAGATTATTGAAAACTCTGAAGAAGCATCGTCCTGCTATTGGATATACTCTTGATGATCTTAAGGGCATTAGTCCCACTTTATGCCAACACAAAATAAATTTGGAGAAAGACGCCAAACCAGTTATTGATCTCCAACGACGGTTAAATCCTAAGATGAAAGAAGTGGTAAGAAAAGAAACACTAAAGCTCTTGGAGGCAGGTATAATTTATCCCGTTGCTGATAGTTAGTGGGTAAGCCTTGTCCATTGTGTCCCTAAGAAGGGAGGTATTACTGTCGTTCCTAATGATAAAGATGAATTGATCCTGCAAAGAATTGTTACAGGTTATAGGATGGTAATTGATTTCCACAAATTAAATAAAGCTACTAAAAAGGATCATTACCCTCTACCTTTTATTGATCAAATGCTAGAAAGATTATCTAAACATACACATTTTTTCTTTCTAGATGGTTACTCTGGTTTCTCTCAAATACATGTGTCAGCAGAGGATCAAGAAAAGACCACTTTTACTTGCCCTTTCGGTACTTTTGCTTATAGACATATGCCTTTTGGTTTATGTAATGCACCTGCTACCTTTCAAAGATGCATGATGGCTATATTCTCTGACTTTTGTGAAAATATTGTTGAGGTTTTCATGGATGATTTCTCCGTTTATGGATCCTCTTTTGATGATTGCTTGAGCAACCTTGATCGAGTTTTGCAGAGATGCGAAGATACTAGTCTTGTCTTGAATTGGGAGAAGTGCCACTTTATGGTTAATGAAGGCATTGTCTTGGGGCATAAAATTTCTGAAAGAGGTATTGAAGTTGATAAAGCTAAAGTTGATGCTATTGAAAAGATGCAATGTCCCAAGGACATTAAAGGTATAAGAAGTTTCCTTGGTCATGCCGGTTTTTATAGGAGGTTCATTAAGGACTTCTCTAAAATTTCTAGGCCTCTGACTAATCTCTTACAAAAAGATATTCCTTTTGTCTTCGATGATGATTGTGTAGAAGCATTTGAAATACTTAAGAAAGCTTTGATTTCTGCACCTATTGTTTAGCCACCTGATTGGAATTTACCCTTTGAAATTATGTGTGATGCTATGATTATGCCGTAGGTGCTGTTCTAGGAAAAAGGGTTGATAAGAAACTAGATGTTATTCAATATGCTAGTACAACTCTAGACAGTGCCCAGAGCAGTTATGCTACTACTGAAAAAGAATTTTTAGCAGTTGTATTTGCTTGTGATAAGTTCAGACCTTATATTGTTGATTCTAAAGTAACTGTTCATAGCGATTATGCTGCTATTAAATATATTATGGAAATGAAAGATGCTAAACCTAGACTTATTAGATGGGTTCTCCTACTACACAAATTTGATTTGCATATTATTGATAGAAAGGGAGCTGAGAACCCCGTTGCAGACAACTTGTCTAGGTTAGAGAATGTTCTTGATGACCCACTACCTACTGATGATAGCTTTCCTGATGAACAATTAGCTGTCATAAATGCTTCTCATACTGCTCCATGGTATGCAGATCATGCTAATTATATTGTAGCTAAATTTATACCACCTAGTTTCACATACCAGCAAAAGAAAAAGTTCTTCTATGATTTAAGACATTACTTCTGGGATGACCCACACCTTTATAAAGAAGGAGCAGATGATGTTATTAGACATTGTGTACCTGAGCATGAACAGGAACAGATCCTACGCAAGTGTCACTCCGAGGCATATGGAGGACACCACGCTGGAGATAGAACTGCACATAAGGTATTGCAATCCGGTTTTTATTGGCCTACTCCCTTCAAAGATGCCCGTAAGTTTGTCTTGTCTTGTGATGAATGTCAAAGAATTGGTAATATTAGTAGACGTCAAGAAATGCCTATGAATTATTCTCTTGTTATTGAACCATTCGATGTTTGGGGCTTTGATTATATGGGACCGTTTCCTTCCTCTAATGGGTATACACATATTTTAGTTGCTGTTGATTACGTTACTAAGTGGGTAGAAGCTATTCCAACTAGTAGTGCTGATCATAACACCTCTATTAAGATGCTTAAAGAAGTTATTTTTCTGAGGTTTGGAGTCCCTAGATACTTAATGACTGATGGTGGTTCACATTTTATTCATGGTGCTTTTCGTAAAATGCTTGCTAAGTATGATGTTAATCATAGAATTGCATCTCCATATCACCCACAGTCTAGTGGACAAGTAGAATTGAGTAACAGAGAGCTCAAATTAATTTTGCAAAGGAATGTTAATAGATCTAGAAAGAATTGGTCCAAAAAACTTGATGATGCATTATGGGCTTATAGGACTGCATATATGAATGCTATGGGTATGTCTCCATATAAAATGGTATATGGAAAAGCATGTCACTTACCTCTCGAACTAGAACATAAGGCATATTGGGCTATTAAAGAGCTCTATTATGATTTCAAACTTTCCGGTGAGAAGAGGTTATTTGACATTAGCTCACTTGATGAATGGAGAACCGAGGCCTATGAGAATGCCAAACTATTTAAAGAAAAAGTTAGAAGATGGCATGACAGAAGGATACAAAAGCGTGAGTTTAATGTAGGTGATCATGTGTTGCTATTAAACTCTCGTTTAAGATTTTTTGCAGGAATACTTCTCTCTAAATGGGAAGGCCCTTCCGTTATCGAGGAGGTCTATCGTTCCGGTGCCATAAAAATCAACAACTTCGAAGGCACAAATCCAAAGGTGGTGAACGGTCAAAGAATCAAACATTGTATCTCAAGTAATCCAATAAATGTTGAAACTAATGTTATTGAAACCTTAACCCCGGAGGAATACATAAGGGACACCTTCCAAAACGTTTCAGACTCCGAAAAGGAATAGGTACGTGGTATGGTAAGTAAACCGACTCCAAAACAGTTCTAATAGCAATTTTTCTCTGTTTTGGAATATTTAAGAAAATAGGAAAATAAGAAGTAGTCCGGGAAGGTCACGAGGCATCCACGAGGGTGGAGGGCGCGCCCTACCCCTGGGTGCGCCCCCTACCTCGTGGGCACCTCGTGCGCTCTCCGGAATCCGTTTTCTTGCACGATACTTCTTTTGGTCGGTAAAAATTCATTATATAATCTTCCGAAAGTTTTGACCACTGTACCCCGACGAATCCTCTGTTTTTGTTCTGAGTTGTTTCTATCGCAGATTAGAGCAATATGTCGTCCCAGGATTCAGAGGGAGAAAGCTATGTGGCTGATTACCTTGCAGGCCCTAAGGTCTATGGGGACTTGGAGCATTATGGTTGGACCACCGAGGAATAAGAGGACTATGAGCCTAAGGGAAAGGAGGAGACGAGCTCAGATGAAGATGAAGTCCCATTACCTCAACCTAGGGACATGCATGTGGAGTTTAAAAAGTCAAGCCTCCCTGATAGAGAAAAGAAACCTAAGATCGAGTTTATCCCTTTTCGTCTCTTGCAGGAGAACAAACATGAACTATGCAAAAGGATATTAAGCCTTGAGCAGGAGATCGATGATCTAAGGGAGCAAAATTCCATCCTGAAGTGCAAATTAAGGAAGAAGCCTACATCATCAGCAACTCCATCATCATCATCACCTCTGAAGAAGGAGACATAAACACATGGGTATGGGCACTCCCCTTGGTAACTGCCAAGCTTGGGGGAGGTGCCTCGGTATCGTATCACCATCACACTCCTATCTTTACCGTTTTACTTAGTTCGATCCTTTTGGTAATATCTTGATCTAGTAGAATAAAGTTTTGGTATGATTTAGTTTTGAGTTTTGCTTTATGACCCCTCTATGTAATCGAGTCCGTGAGCTATATATATAATAAAGATTAGTGTTGAGTCAAGGGCTTTGCTATCTTGCTATGATCTTGAGGGAATAAAAGAATAAAAAGAAGCAATAGAGATCATATTGATCTTATGGAGAGTAATGACTTCACATAAAGAGTATGATGAATAAAAGTTGTTGAGGGTTGGCAAACATAGTTTTGGTCATGGTTGCAATTAATAGGAAGTAATAAATAAAGAGAGGTTTTCACATATAAATATAATATCTTGGACATCTTTTATGATTGTGATCACTAATTAAAATATGACATGCTAAAGAGTTGATGTTAGACAAGGAAGACAACCTAATGGGTTATGTTTTCATATATCCGAAATAAAGTATATTGTCATGGATCATCCAACATGTTGAGCTTGCCTTTCCCTCTCATGCTAGCCAAATTCCTTGCACCAAGTAGAGATACTACTTGTGCTTCCAAATATCGTTAAACCCAGTTTTGCCATGAGATTCCACCATATCTACCTATGGATTGAGTAAGATCCTTCAAGTAAGTTGTCATGTTGCAGGCAATAAAAATTGCTCTCTAAATATGTATGACTTATTAGTGTGGAGAAAATAAGCTTTATATGATCTTGTGATATGGAAGCAATAAAAGCGACGGACTGCATAATACAGGTCCGTATCACAAGTGGCAATATAAAGTGACGTTCTTTTGCATTACGATTTCGTGCATCCAACCAAAAAGCACATGACGACCTTTGCTTCCCTCTACGAAGGGCCTATCTTTTGCTTTTGTCTTATACATTATGCAAGAGTCATGGTGATCTCCACCTTTCCTTTTTTACATTTTATCCTTTGGCAAGCACCTCGTGTTGGAAAGATCCTGATATATATATCCAATTGGATGTAAGTTAGCATGAACTATTATTATTGACATTACCCTTGAGGTAAAAGGTTGGGAGGCAACACTATAAGCCCCTATCTTTCTCTGTGTCCGATTAAAACTCCATACCCATAAGTATTGCGTGAGTGTTAGCAATTGTGAAAGACTAAATGATAGTTGAGTATGTGGACTTGCTGAAAAGCTCTTAATTGACTCTTTCTGATGTTATGATAAATTGCAATTGCTTCAATGACCGAGATAATAGTTTGTTGGTTCTGAATGAAGTTTATGATTCATACTTGACATTGTGGATAGATTATTACTTAAGCATAAGAAATCATATGACAATATATATATATATATATATATATATATATGTTGCTGTTATAAGAATGATCATGATGCCCTTATGCCCGTATTTTATTTTATCGACACCTCTATCTCTAAACATGTGGACATATTTTTCGATATTGGCTTCCGCTTGAGGACAAGCGAGGTCTAAGCTTGGGGGAGTTGATACATCCATTTTGCATCATGCTTTTATATCGATATTTATTGCATTATGGACTGTTATTACATGTTATGTCACAATACTTATGCCTATTCTCTCTTATTTTACAAGGTTTACATGAAGAGGGAGAATGCCGACAGCTGGGATTCTGGGCTGGAAAAGGAGCAAATATTAGAGACCTATTCTGCACAACTCCAAAAGTCCAGAAACTCCATGAAAGTCATTTTTGGAATTAATAAAAAAATACTGAGCGAAAGAAATGCCAGAGGGGGGCCACCCACCGTCCACGAGGGTGGGGGCGCGCCCTACCCCCTAGGCGCGCCCCCTGCCTCGTGCCCCCCCTGGCAGGCTTCCACTGACCATCTTCTGCTATAGGAAGTCTTTTACCCTGGAAAAAATCATAAGTAAGCTTTCAGGACGAAACTCCGCCGCCACGAGGCGGAACCTTGGCGGAACCAATCTAGGGCTCCGACAGAGCTATTCTGGGGGGGGGGGGGAACTTCCCTCCGGGAGGGGGAAATCATCACCATCATCATCACCATCGATCCTCTCATCGGGAGTGGGTCAATCTCCATCAACATCTTCACCAGCATCATCTCCTCTCAAACCCTAGTTCATCGCTTGTATCCAATCTTTGTTTCAAAACCTCAGATTGGTACCTGTGGGTTGCTAGTAGTGTTGATTACTCCTTGTAGTTGATGCTAGTTGGTTTATTCGATGGAAGATCATATGTTCAAATCCTATATGCATATTAATACCCCTCTGATTATGAACATGAATATGGTTTGTGAGTAGTTACATTTGTTCCTGAGGACATGGGTAAAGTCTTGCTATAAGTAGTCATGTGAATTTGGTATTCGTTCGATATTTTGATGAGATGTATGTTGTCTCTCCTCTAGTGGTGTTATGTGAACGTCAACTACATGACACTTCACCATTATTTGGGCCTAGAGGAAGGCATTGGTGTAACACCCCGGATTCGATGCGCCAGGTGTCTGCCAGTTATTCGCCGTCCTTGCCATGTCATTTGCTTGCGTGCATTGAATTCTTCTTCTGCTTCTTCGATCAGGGGATAGGTTCCAGGTCAGCAGCCTGGGTCTAGCAGGGTGGATGTCGTTTGAGTTTCTGTTTGTGTTTCATCCGTAGTCGGATGTTGCTCTTATGTATTGTGATGTTGTATTCGTGTGGCATTGTATGCCTCTTGTATGTATCCTCATCTATTATGTAATGTTGATGTAATGGTATCCACCTTGCAAAAGCGTTTCAATATGTGGTTCTATCCTTGGTGGGACCTTCGAGTCTCTTTCAGATAGTATCGCATATTGGGCGTGGCAAGTTGGTATCAGAGCCTCGACCGAACTTAGGAGCCCCCTTGATTGGTCGTGTAGTTTGGCCGTTGTTGAGTCTAGAAAAAAAACTATTTTCGGAGTCTAGTTATATCGGAGAGTAGGAATTCTTTTTACTCCTCTGCCTCTTCGTCACTCTGGTAAGGAATCTTGACGTAGGTGTTTTAAATTACTTCTCTTCCCTTTCAAATTTTCTTTAGGATCCCGCAGTTGGTTTTCTGATCGTTGTTCCTCAGCTCTTTTCATCCGGTGCATTTCTCGTCAAGTTGACTCGAGCCTATTCGTATTGCCAAGTTCAATCCTCAGTTGCTTTATTTTCCCACCCGCCCACCCCTTTTCTCCTCGAAACCAGAGTCCGTAATCGAGTATCCATCCTACTCGTGTGAAGTATTTGTTTTCTTTCCTCAATGATTTCAACTGGTGTTTTTTTCTCTTCAAGATATTCGTCGGTTCCCCCCTTCAAAGTTGCCTTTGTTTTTCCCGCCCTCCCACCCTTTTTTCTTCCCGGAGTCTGAGTCTCTTTCGACCATCAATTTCATTCGTGTGGAGCCTCTTCAGTCTTTCCTCAGTTGTTTCAACCGGTGAATTCTCTTTTGTTTGGCATTCTTCATCTCTTTTCCGGTGGCATCAATTCAAGTTTTTCGGGTTGATCACATTCTTTTCCTCGGCTCAAGTGTTTTCCCTGCTCGTTCGCCTCTCACCAGTTTATCCTTCCGGAGTGCTCAAGACATCTCAGGAGATTCGTCTGTGTTCCAATTAATTCGAGGTTGTCACCTCATTCAAATATTTCAATCATTCCGGTGCATCATTTATCTGTTCAACATCCCTTTCCAACGGTGTTATCTCTTCAGTGGGCCCTAACCCACAGGTCTTTTTCCAGGATCTTACCTGACTCTTCTAATTTCCCCGGAGTTATTCTCAATTCTTTTCAAGTGTGACGTAAGTATGAATTCCATCAGTCACATGCCTTCTCCAAGATCGCTTTCAAATTCTTTTCATCGTTGGCTCAACCTTTTCGGTTTTCATTCTCCCAGAGTATCTCAGTAATTTTGGTAGTGTTTCTCGTCGTCATTTGAAGACCGAAGAAGAGTTTTCCTCTCAATCTTGACTGTTCTCTTGAAGTTTCGTGGTTTTGGCTTCATGTTATCCTCGCGGATTATTCCATTTGTTAGTTGATCTTTTCTTAACCATCCGGAGTATGTCAGAAGTTGTTTTCCTGTTTCTTTTCACCAGAGGCCATCATTCCAGTTTTCGTTCTCTAATTATCCCGGTGCTTCGTTCAAGTGTTCTTTAATCAGCTCATGATCTCTTTGTTCTTTTGCATCTAAATCCCTTCGAGCATATTGGTTCTTCTAATTCTTCCAGATGATTCATTCTCTTTCGTTAGTCATCTTCGAATTCTTCCGGTGGTTCCTTCAGATTCTTTTCCTTGATTATCATATTAATTCATTCTTTCTTTTCAATCCTACCAGTGGTTCATGAAGACCTTCTCAAGTTTGCGATATGTCACTTCTCAATTCTTTTTCAAGAAGAATAAGTAGTATGCAAAATCCATTGCTTGTCATCAATTTAATTTGATGAAGGATAAGCATACAATAAATCTTATTCTTATTTCCTCAAAGCGAGTAATCTTTTCCTTCAGAGTTTGTTCTTGATGAATAAATTCTAGTTCCAAGTGTTTTCATCTTTTCTTTTCCAGAGTTCTTTTCCTCGGCCATTTCATCGGATTCTCCATCTAAATCATCGTAAGATTTAATCTTATTCTTTCATCCTTCATTCTATCTCATCATCCTTTTGTCAACAAAGTTCTTCATGGTGGTTCTTTATGATTTAATTCATTCTTTCAAGAGTTCATCAAGATTCTTGTTGGCGGAGTTCAAGTATCTTTTCTTCTCAAGTCTCGAAGTGCAATTAATTCTCCGTATTCTTTTGAAGTGGAATTTTGCATTTCTTCGTTCTTCTAAGTTATCCAATCATTTCCGTTTGCGGCTGGTTATCACCTCATAATTTCTGAGATGTTAACTATAAGTCCACATCAAGCTTATTCTTTTCGTTGTTGATTTTCTCAACAACTCCGTTCAATCCTTCCTTCTAAGTTCTTTTCACTTCTTTCTTTCAATTCTTCCGGAGGCATTGCGTCGCTTATGTTGTCAAGTTTCATTCCATCTTGTGAGGTTCGTGTTCTATTCCTCCATGTTTCAGTCGGAGTGCTGCCTAATCCTTTCAGTCTTATTCGTTTCTTATCTCGTTTTAACCGGAGTGGTTTCATAGTCTATCTGATTCCGTGAGCTTTCGATTCTCGTCATTTTCGTCGTTCTCCTCTTCTTCTCGAGTGCTCTCGATTCTTTGCTTCTTCATTTAAGTTCTTGCTTCACCTCATCCCTTTTCTCTTTCGTCTCGGTCCTAAGATCTCGGGACGAGATCTCTTGTTAGTGGAGGAGTGTTGTAACGCCCCAGATTCGATGCGCCAGGTGTCTGCCAGTTATTTGCCGTCCTTGCCATGTCATTTGCTTGCGTGTGTTGAGTTCTTCTTCTGCTTCTTCGATCAGGGGATAGGTTCCAGGTCGGCAGCCTGGGTCTAGCAGGGTGGATGTCGTTTGAGTTTCTGTTTGTGTTTCATCCGTAGTCGGATGTTGCTCTTATGTATTGTGATGTTGTATTCGTGTGGCATTGTATGCCTCTTGTATGTATCCTCATCTTTTATGTAATGTTGATGTAATGATATCCACCTTGCAAAAGCGTTTCAATATGCGGTTCTATCCTTGGTGGGACCTTCGAGTCTCTTTCGGATAGTATCGCATATTGCGCGTGACAATTGGGAAGTAATAAGTAGATGGTGGGTTGCTGATACGTCTTTGATGTATCTATAATTTTTGATTGTTCCATGCTATTATATTACCCCTTTTGGATGTTTATGGGCTTTATTTTACACATTTATATCATTTTTGGGACTAACCTACGAACCAGAGGCCCAACCCGTATTGCTGTTTTTTTTGCCTATTTCAGTATTTCGAAGAAAAGGAATATCAAACAGAGTCCAAACGGAATGAAACCTTCGGGAGCGTGATTTTTGGAACGAACGTGATCTAGAGGACTTGGAGTGCAAGTAAGGAAGCAGCCGAGGCCTCCACGAGATAGGAGGGTGTGCCCCCCTGTCTCGTGGGCCCCTCGGGCGTCCACCGACGTACTTCTTCCTCCTATATAAGCCTAAGTACCCCGAAAACATCCAGGGAGCCAACGAAACACAATTTCCACCACCGTAACCTTCTGTATCCGCGAGATCTCGAGCCTTCTCCGGCACTCTGCCGGAGTGGGAATCGACCACGGAGGGCTTCTACATCAACACCCTTGCCCCTCCGATGAGTTATGAGTAGTTTACCACAGACCTACGGGTCCATAGTTATTAGCTAGATGGCTTCTTCTCTCTTTTTGGATCTCAATACAATGTTCTCCCCCTCTCTTATGGAGATCTATTTGATGTAAACTCTTTTTGCGGTGTGTTTGTCGAGATCCGATGAATTGTGGGTTTATGATCAAGTTTATCTATGAATAATATTTGAATCTTCTCTGAATTCTTTTATGTATGATTGAGTTATCTTTGCAAGTCTCTTCGAATTATCAGTTTGGTTTGGCCTACTAGATTGATATTTCTTGCCATGGGAGAAGTGCTTAACTTTGGGTTCAATCTTGCGGTGTCCTTACCTAGTGACAGAAAGGGTTGCAAAGGCACGTATTGTATTGTTGCCATCGAGGATAACAAGATGGGGTTTATATCATATTGCTTGAGTTTATCTCTCTACATCATGTCATCTCGCTTAAAGCGTTACTCTGTTCTTATGAACTTAATACTCTAGATGCAGGCAGGAGTCGGTCGATGTGTGGAGTAATAGTAGTAGATGCAGGCAGGAGTCGGTCTACTTGTCACGGACGTGATGCCTATATACATGATCATGCCTAGATATTCTCATAATTATTCACATTTCTATCAATTGCTCGACAGTAATTTGTTCACCACCGTAATACTTATGCTATCTTGAGAGAAGCCACTAGTGAAATCTATGGCCCCTGGGTCTATCTCTTATCATATTTGCTTCCAATCTACTTTTATTTGCATCTTTACTTTTTGCATCTATATTATAAAATACCAAAAATATATTTATCTTATCTTACTATCTTTATTAGATCTCACTTTTGCAAGTGGCCGTGAAGGGATTGACAACCCCTTTATTGCGTTGGTTGCGAGTTCTTTGTTTGTTTGTGTAGGTGCATGGGACTTTTGAGGAGCCTCCTACTGGCTTGATACCTTGGTTCTCAAAAACTGAGGGAAATACTTACGCTACTATTGCTGCATCACCCTTTCCTCTTCAAGGAAAACAAACGCAAGCTCAAGACGTAGCAAGAAGGATTTCTGGCGCCGTTGTCGGGGAGGTCTTCGCTCAAGTCAAGACATATCAAGTACCCATCACAAACCCATCTCCCACGAATTTACATTATTTGCCATTTTCCTCTCGTTTTCCTCTTCCCCACTTCACCCTTGCCATCTTATTCGCCCTCTCTTTCCCAATCTCCTTCTCTCTTTTGCTTGCTCTTTGTTTGCTTGTCATTATGTCTAGTTCCTTATCCGCTCCTATGTCTTCTGAGTTTGAAGTTCTTCACTTCAAGCAAAGGCAAGGAGAAAACTTAAAAGCTGCTTGGTATAGGATGATGGAATCTTACCGCAAATGCACCCTAGAGGTGAACTTTAGAATTCTTCTTCGCAATTTTTATGTTGGGTTAAATATGACGCATAGACAACTCTTGGATTGCATTGCCAAGGGAAATTTCATTGAAATTGATCCCAGTATTGCACATGAAATTATAGAGGGAATAGTGGGAACACTACCTCAAAAGGGAGGACCACATCCTACCCAAGAAGAAACCCAAGTGTTTTGAAAGATTTGCGAAGTAACAAAAATATTACAAAAGTCTCTTGAGCCTCTTAAAAGTGTTAGCGGAAATCTTCACCGCATGAATATGTTGATTACTCTTTGCACTAAGTGGTTGGATTCTTTAGATCTAAAAATTTCCAAGTATGAAGGGAAGCGGAAAGAACCTCCCGGATTCGAGCATGACTCCGCTAAAAAACTGAAAATTAAAGATGGCACTCCTTAGATCTATCTTCATTTTTATGCCAAGCTAGGGGCGTTAAACGATAGCGCTAGTTGGGAGGCAACCTAATTTTCTTTGTGTTTTTTTGTTTTTGTTCCTGTTTAGTAATAAATTTTGCATCTACCTTCTGTTTAGATGTGCTTTTATCTTTTAATTAGTGTTTGTGCCAAGTAGAACCTATAGGATAACCTATGATGCTAGTTGATTTGATTCTGCTGAAAAACAGAAACTTTGTGCGCACGAATATAATTGTTTTAAATCAGAGAAACGTGATTTTGCGTTGATTCGTTTTGCTGGTGTTCAATACACAAATTGTCCAGGACTTCCCATTTTGGTAGGATTTTTAGAGTTCCAGAAGTTTGCGTTAGTTACAGATTTCTACAGACTGTTCTGTTTTTCACAGATTCTGTTTTTCGTGTGTTGTTTGCTTATTTCGATGCATCTATGACTAGTAAATTAGTTTATAAACCATAGAGAAGTTGGATTACAGTAGGTTTAGCACCAAAATAAATAAATAATGAGTTCATTACAGTACCTTTTGTGTTGTGAAGTTTTCAAGTTTTGGGTAAAGCTTTTATGGTCTATGGAATAAAGGGTGGCAAGAGCCTAAGCTTGGGGATGCCCAAGGCAACCCAAGATATTCAAGAATAGCCAAAAGCCTAAGCTTGGGGATGCCCCGGGAAGGCATCCCCTCTTTTGTCTTCGTTCATTGGTAACTTTACTTGGAGCTATATTTTTATTCGCCACATGATATGTGTTTTGCTTGGAGCGTCGTGTATTATATTAGTCTTTGCTTTTTAGTTTACCACAATCATTCTTGCTGTACACACCTTTTGGGAGAAGCCTATTTTATTAGAATTTGCTAGAATACTCTATGTGCTTCACTTATATCTTTTGAGCTTGATAGTTTTTGCTATAGTGCTTCACTTATATCTTTTAGAGCACGGCGGTGACTTAATTTTGTAGAAATTGCTAGTCTCTCATGCTTCACTTATATTATTTTGAGAGTCTTTTAGAACAGCATGGTATTTGCTATGGTTATAAAATTGGTCCTAGAATGGTAGGCATCCAAGTTGGGTATAATAAAAACTATCATAGGAAGTGAATTGGATTCTATGATCAATTTGATACTTGATAATTGTTTTGAGATAGGGAGGTAGTGATATTAAAGCCATGCTAGTTGGGTGATTATGAATTTAAAGAATGCTTGTGTTGAAGTTAGCAAATCCCGTAGCAAGCATGTATGGTCAAAGTTGCGTAACAAATTTGAAATATGAAGTGTACCTGGCTTGTGCATCCTTATGAGTGGCGGTCGGGGACGAGCGATGGTCTTTTCCTACCAATCTACCCCCCTAGGAGCATGCGCGTAGTACTTGATTTTTGATGACTTCTAAATTTTTGCAATAAGTATATGAGTTCCTTTGACTAATGTTGAGTCCATGAATTATACACACTTTTACCTTTCCGCCATTGCTAGCCTCTTCGGTACCCTGCATTGCCCTTTCTCACCTTGAGAGTTGGTGCAAACTTTGCCGGTGCATCCAAACCCCGTGATATGATACGCTCTATCACACATAAACCCCCTTATATCTTCCTCAAAACAGCCACCATACCTACCTATTATGGCATTTCCATAGCCATTCCGAGATATATTGCCATGCAACTTTCCACCGTTCCGTTTATCATTATCATGACATACTTTACTTTTGTCATATTGCCATTGCATGATCATGTAGTTGACATCGTATTTGTGGCAAAGCCACCATTCATTATTTTTCATACATGTCACTCTTGATTCATTGCACCATCCCGGTACACCGTCGGAGGCATTCATACGGAGTCATATCTTGTTCTAGTTTCGAGTTGTAATTCATATGTTGTAATCAATAGAAGTGTGATGATCATCATTATTAGAGCATTGCCTAAAAAGAAAAAAAAGAAAAGCCAAAAAAAGAAAGACCCAAAAAGAAAATAAAATAAAAAATAAAAAATAAAAAGGGCAATGTTACTATCTCTTTTTCCACACTTGTGCTTCAAAGTAGCACCTTGTTTTTCATGTAGTGAGTCTCATATATTGTGCTTCAAAGTAGCACCATGTTTTTCATATAGTGAGTCTCATAAGTTGTCTTTTTCATACTAGTGGGAATTTTTCATTATAGAATTTGGCTTGTATATTCCTACGATGGGCTTCCTCAAATGCCCTAGGTCTTCTGAGCAAGCAAGTTGGATGCACACCCACTAGTTTGCTTTTGTTGAGCATTCATTCATAGCTCTAGTGCATCCGTTGCATGGCAATCCCTACTCCTCATGTTGACATCAATTGATGGGCATCTCCATAGCCCGTTGATTATCCTCGTCAATGTGAGACTTTTTCTTTTTTTTGTCTTCTCCACACAATCCCCATCATCATATTCTATTCCACCCATAGTGATATATCCATGGCTCACCCTCATGTATTGCGTGAAGGTTGAAAAAGTTTGAGATTATTTAAGTATCACACAATTGCTTGGCTTGTCATCGGGGGTATAGAAGTTGGGAACATCTTTGTGTGACGAAAATGAAGCATAGCCTAACTATATGATTTTGTAGGGATGAACTTTCTTTTGTCATGTTATTTTGAGAAGACATGATTACTTTGATTAGTATGCTTGAAGTGTTACTATTTTTTTATCAATATGAACTTTTATTTTTAATCATTTGGATCTGAACATTCATGCCACAATAAAGAAAATTACATTATGAATTATGATAGGTAGCATTCCACATCAAAAATTTTCTTTTTATCATTTACCTACTCGAGGACGAGCAGGAATTAAGCTTGGGGAAGCTTGATACGTCTCCAACGTATCTATAATTTTTGATTGTTCCATGCGATTATATTACCCCTTTTGGATGTTTATGGGCTTTATTTTACACATTTATATCATTTTTGGGACTAACCTACTAACCAGAGGCCCAGCCCGCATTGCTGTTTTTTTGCCTATTTCAGTATTTCGAAGAAAAGGAATATCAAAGGGAGTCCAAACGGAATGAAACCTTCGGGAGCGTGATTTTTGGAACGAACGTGATCCAGAGGACTTGGAGTGCAAGTCAAGAAGCAGCCGAGGCCTCCGCGAGATAGGAGGGCGCCCCCCCTATAGGGCGCGCCTCCCCCCTATAGGGCGCGCCTCCCTGTCTCGTGGGCCCCTCGGGCATCCATCGACGTACTTCTTCCTCCTATATAAGCCTACGTACCCCGAAAACATCCAGGGAGCCAACGAAACACAATTTCCACCGCCGTAACCTTCTATATCCGCGAGATCTCATCTTGGAGCCTTCGCCGGCACTTTGCCGGAGGGGGAATCGACCACGGAGGGCTTCTACATCAACACCCTTGCCCCTCCGATGATTTGTGAGTAGTTCACCACAGACCTACGGGTCCATAGTTATTAGCTAGATGGCTTCTTCTCTCTTTTTCGATCTCAATACAATGTTCTCCCCCTCTCTTGTGGAGATCTATTTGATGTAAACTCTTTTTGCGGTGTGTTTGTCGAGATCCGATGAATTGTGGGTTTATGATCAAGTTTATCTATGAATAATATTTGAATCTTCTCTGAATTCTTTTATGTATGATTGAGTTATCTTTGCAAGTCTCTTCGAATTATCATTTTGGTTTGGCCTACTAGATTGATCTTTCTTGCCATGGGAGAAGTGCTTAGCTTTGGGTTCAATTTTGCGGTGTCCTTACCTAGTGATAGAAAGGGTTGCAAGGCACGTATTGTATTGTTGCCATCAAGGATAACAAGATGGGGTTTATATCATATTGCTTGAGTTTATCTCTCTACATCATGTCATCTTGCTTAAAGCGTTACTCTGTTCTTATGAACTTAATACTCTAGATGCAGGCAGGAGTCGGTCGATGTGTGGAGTAATAGTAGTAGATGCAGGCAGGAGTCGGTCTACTTGTCACGGACATGATGCCTATATACATGATCATGCCTAGATAATCTCATAATTATTCGCTTTTCTATCAATTGCTCGACAGTAATTTGTTCACCCACTGTAATACTTATGCTATCTTGAGAGAAGCCACTAGTGAAACCTATGCCCCCCCGGGTCTATCTCTTATCATATTTGCTTCCAATCTACTTTTATTTGCATCTTTACTTTTTGCATCTATATTATAAAATACCAAAAATATATTTATCTTATCTTACTATCTTTATTAGATCTCACTTTCGCAAGTGGCCATGAAGGGATTGACAACCCCTTTATTGCGTTGGTTGCGAGTTCTTTGTTTGTTTGTGTAGGTGCGTGGGACTTTTGAGGAGCCTCCTACTGGATTGATACCTTGGTTCTCAAAAACTGAGGGAAATACTTACGCTACTATTGCTGCATCACCCTTTCCTCTTCAAGGAAAACTAACACAAGCTCAAGACATAGCAGTTGCTAGAGTGACAGAAGCTTACACCCTAGTTTATGCGTTGCTTCATAAGGGGCTGATTTGGATCCATATGTTTCATGCTATGGTTAGGTTTACCTTAATACTTCTTTTTTAGTTGCGGATGCTTGCAGTAGGGGTTAATCATAAATGGGATGCTTGTCCAAGAAAGGGCAACACCCAAGCACCAGTCCACCCACATATCAAATAATCAAAGTAAGGAATGCGAATCATATGAGCGTGATGAAAACTAGCTTGACTATAATTCCCATGTGTCCTCGGGAGCGCTTTTCTCTATATAAGAACTTGTCTAGGCTTGTCCTTTGCTACAAAAAGGATTGGTTCATCTTGTTGCACCTTATTTACTTTTGTTGCTTGTTACCCGTTACAAATTACCTTATCACAAAACTATCTGTTACCGATAATTTCAGTGCTTGCAGAGAATACCTTACTGAAAACCGCTTGTCATTTCCTTCTGCTCCTCATTGGGTTCGACACTCTTACTTATCGAAAGGACTACGATAGATTCCCTACACTTGTGGGTCATCAGCTGCTCTGCTCATGGCGCGGGAGCTCCTTCGCTACCGCCCGGTCGACAAATTCTATGAGGAGTGGCTCGAGCGGATCACTGAGCTCGTCAACGCGGCTGGGGGCTCTGCTGCACCAGCCCGCTCACTGCCTCAGCAGCCGCCTGCCGCGGGTGATGTGGCTCATGGGGCTCCTCCACCACCTCCAGCCCAGGGCGTCATCGTCAAGCCAAGGCGTGTGGCACCGCCACGCGGCCCGCCGCGCCAAGCACCTGCACGCGAAGAGGTGAGCTGCCAGGTGGTGCAGTGGCCTCAAGGAGAAGCACGCATGGTTCAAGCACCCCCACGTCAAGCCTGCGTGCCGCCACAGGAGGTGGCGGCGCACGAGCACCAGGACCAAGCTCCACCTCCTCGACGGGCCCCCGTGGCCACATCAGGATGTCGCACGTTCACCTCAGAGCTTCGCAACGTCATCTGGACGAGCAAGTTCAAACCTGACCTGCCTCCACGCTACGACAGGACCGCCGACCCCACCGAGTTCCTGCAGCTCTACGAGCTAAGCATCAAGGCGGCCAGCGGCGACGAGAAGATCATGGCGAACTGGTTCCCCATGGCCCTCAAGGATGGCGCGCAATCCTGGCTCCTTAATCTCCCCGTGGGATCGGTCTCTTCCTGGGAGGAGATGCGCGTCCGCTTCATTGCCAACTTCTAGGGCACTCGCGACTGTCCGCCGGCTGTGGGTGACCTGCGACGCATGAAGCAGCAGCCAGGAGAGACCCTGCAGAAGTACATCCAGCGCTTCAACAACGTTCGCCTCAAGATCCTCAAGGTATCGGACGAGGCCATCATTTCAGCGTTCGCTGATGGCATCTGTGACGTCAAGATGAAGGAAGAGCTCGCCATCCACGAGGACCTCTACATAGCCCTAGAGATGTTCAATATGGCGAATAAGTGTGCGAGGGCCGAGGAGGGGCGCCTTTCCCTCTTCGAGCTCCCCGATGCTGACCCAGAAGACAAGAAGGCCAAGGCCAAGGACGTGAAGCGCAAGGGGCCGGCCGTGTTCGCGGCCGAGCCAGAGATGAAGCATAGCTGCGACCACCCCGAGTCGTCCAAGAGCAACCGACCGTTCTGCATCTTTCATAATGTCCACAACCACAACACCAATGACTACCAGGAGCTTAGGGCCCTCTGTGACGGGCACCTCGGTCGACGCCCCGAGTGCAATGATCGAGGCAACGACTGCGGAGGTGGACGAGGTGGAGGACGCTGGGACGGATGCGACCATCGCGAGGAGTGGCGCGACCATCCTCGGGAGGACCGTTGGCAGGGCCAACCTCGCGAGGACGCCTGGAGGGAGCAGCCTCATGAGGATCGGCCTCAGGGCAATGCCGATCTTCCTCCACTGCCTCCACCGCCAAGGAGGAACAAAGATCATCACCAGGACGAGGGGGATGGGGGCTTCCAGGAACCCCAAGACACTGCCTGCATCCTCGGCGGCTCACAGGCCCCAGCTTCTCACCGCATCTTCAAGCAGTTCGCGTGCGAGGTGAACGCGGTGCTCCCCAAGCCTGAAGCAACTCCCCCGCTCAGGTGGTCCAAATGAGCCATCACCTTCAGCTCCACAGATCAGCTCAAGTGCGCGGCCACTACCGGCGCACTCCCCATACTCTACTCGCCCGTCATCAGCAACGTGGTCGTCACTAAGACTCTCATCGATGGTGGAGCAGGGCTCAACGTTCTCTCTGTTCAAATGTTCGACAGGCTCCAAGTGTCATGCTGCCAGCTTCAGCCTACCAAGCCATTCTCAGGAGTGACTGATGGTTCCAGGCACCTGGTAGGGCAGGTCCGCCTCCTGTAACCTTCGGCGAACGCAACAACTACCACACCGAGTTCATCGACTTCAACGTCACCGACATTCGCCTGCCGTACAACACATCCTAGGGTA
This sequence comes from Triticum aestivum, assembly GCF_018294505.1. Lineage (NCBI taxonomy): Eukaryota > Viridiplantae > Streptophyta > Magnoliopsida > Poales > Poaceae > Triticum > Triticum aestivum. The sequence continues at coordinate 491,118,594 of NC_057795.1, forward strand.
CCCAGCACTGGCCAAGTTCGTGGCAGCGACGCACCACGGCTACAACATCCTCAAGATGCCAGGGAGCATCGGCATCATCACTGTCGCTTTCCAGGAAGAGGACGCGGTATGCTCCCTCGAGCGCACCTACCAGGCCGCGGCAGTCAAGACCCCTGAAGATGAGGGTGGTGTCCTCCCTCCCGTGGTTGCCCCCAAGACGAAGAAGGTGCAACTGAGCCAGGGATCTCGCGAGGAAGCATCACTTGACAGCGCTACACTGAGCCTTGCATCCCCGGACAGGGCGCCTTCACTTATCGCATAGGAAGGTGCGCCCGACGCCCCTCTCAGGCTGGGCTCGAGGGCTTTCCTCTGGAAGGCCTCAGACCTAGCTAGCGTCACGAGGGAGGCGCTCGGGCACCATGTAGAGGCGTGCTTCAGTGCATGCTTCCTAGGAGAAGGCGTTGGGCGGAAGGCACCAGGGGTTCAGGAGTTCATCGGCAAGGCAATCGAGGAGATTCAAGAGGCAAGGGTTCTGCAAGCCGGTCGCTGCCTCCCGCGAGGCGCGGCTCATTGCCCTGGATAGGTAAGAACTTCCGCATCTGCATCGACATCCTAGGGCTCAACAGGGCCGCATCTCGGCAGCTCTTTTGGCCGTCTTGTGTCGGCCAATGCGAGGGTCCGCCTCACAGCTACGTTCGCATGCCCTTCGCCTACCGAGCGCGGCTGCGGTGTTCCAGCGCTGCATGCAGGACGCCCTGGCGGCTCACGAGGACAGGCACCAGGCGATCCTGGCGGAGATGGAGGCGCATCTTCTGGAGCCTCCTGGGCCCCCTGGGCCTCCCGAGGCTCGGGTCCATGGCGGCTCATGAGGAACGACTCCAGCAGCATGCGTCTTCTACCACCCCGACATCTCTTCAGCGACGGTACGAGGTGACATCTCTCTAGTTCGTTCAGTTTGGGGGTGCCCCACGAGATGCATCATCCCCAAGCCACGTGGGTCCGTCCCTGCGGCTTGTATTGTTTTGCATTCACCAGAATTGTCTAACCATCTTTTATGAGCTTATCTATACTCATCACTTCGCGGCCTCGAGTCTTAACCACCTCGCGGTCTCCCCACATTATCTGGCTTGTCCCTCGCTCGCCTCACTACACGGCTACTCACGTCGGCATGACGCTTGTGCTTGGGTCCGCCCCTGCAACGCTAACAAACCCAAGGACCGAGCTCTGGCTCGCGACCCGCCTCGCGCATGCCACCTCACCAAGTCCTCGATGCCTTCATCTTTCGCCAGGGGCCCAGAGGCTGTCAGTCCGCTCCGCAGGGGTTCACGACCTCTCCAGTCATCTAACATGCAGGTTCACCTGATGATGGTTCATAGGCCGGTCCGGACGACCGCCACCTTACCTCGCGAGTCGCTTGCATGTTAAAGGGGGGGGGGTCCCGAGCATCACGTCTCGGGAGCTCCTACTGGCTCTCCAGCCCTCACCCCCTGGCCTTGACCACGGCACCGCGACCTGGCATACCAGCGGCGGCTGAGCTCGCTCGAGGGCCGGGACCCGAGGACGTAGAGCACCTAGGCGAATGAGGCGAGAGGGTGGTCGTTGCGAGCCACACCTAATGACACCACCGCAGACACAAGAGCGGGCACCCCCCGGTGGATTGCAACAGAACTACTGAAAGATAAGTCGCATGCACTCTCGCCCCAACCTCGCAGTCCCACTCCGATGGCTTCACTCCCCTTTTCTGTTCCTTGGGCGGTTGCTTGCACGCCAAGGGGGACCTCGTGAGCATTGCGTGTCTTAAGCTCTCACCGGACCTCTGGCCGCTCACCTCCTAGCCTTCACCACAGCATCGCAACCTGGCATACTAGCGACGACTGAAAGCTTGCCTGGGGACTGGGTCCCGTCGGCGCAGAGCGTCATGCTGCCTAAGGGAAAGAAAAGGGGGGAATCGTGCTGAACTGGGATACACGACTTCATCATAGAATCAAGAAAACAACACCGGTATTAAACACACTTCAGTACTTACATACCCCACGGGGGCTGGTTCCAATTTCGCGCAGGGAAGCAAAAGAAGGAAGGCTACTACCGAGACCTCGAGCATTACCAACGACACCGAGCGGCATCCGCCGCCGTGCTCTGATAACCCACAAGTATAGGAGATCGCAATAGTTTTCGAGGGTAGAGTATTCAACCCAAATTTGTTGATTCGACACAAGGGGAGCCAAAGAATATTCTCAAGTATTAGCAGCTGAGTTGTCAATTCAACCACACCTGGAAACTTAGTATCTGCAGCAAAGTGTTTAGTAGCAAAGTAATATGATAGTGGTGGTAACGGTAACAAAAGTAAAGACAGCAAAAGTAATGTTTTTGGTATTTTTGTAGTGATTGTAACAGTAGCAACGGAAAAGTAAATAAGCGTAAACCAGTATATGGAAAACTCGTAGGCACCGGATTAGCGATGGATAATTATGCCGGATGTGGTTCGTCATGTAACAGTTACAACATAGGGTGACACAGAACTAGCTCCAGTTCATCAATGTAATGTAGGCATGTATTCCGTATATAGTCATACGTGCTTATGGAAAAGAACTTGCATGACATCTTTTGTCCTACCCTCCCGTGGCAGCGGGGTCCTATTGGAAACTAAGGGATATTAAGGCCTCCTTTTAATAGAGAACCAGAACAAAGCATTAGCACATAGTGAATACATGAACTCCTCAAACTATGGTCATCACCGGGAGTGGTCCCGATTATTGTCACTTCGGGGTTGCCGGATCATAACACATAGTAGGTGACTATAGACTTGCAAGATAGGATCTAGAACACACATATATTCATGAAGACATAATAGGTTCAGATCTGAAATCATGGCACTCGGGCCCTAGTGACAAGCATTAAGCATAGCAAAGTCATAGCAACATCAATCTCAGAACATAATGGATACTAGGGATCAAACCCTAACAAAACTAACTCGATTACATGATAAATCTCATCCAACCCATCACCGTCCAGCAAGCCTACGATGCAATTACTCACGCACGGCGGTGAGCATCATGAAATTGGTGATGGAGGATGGTTGATGATGACGACAGCGATGAATCCCCCTCTCCGGAGCCCCGAACAGACTCCAGATCAGCCCTCCCGAGAGAGATTAGGGCTTGGCGGCGGCTCCGTATCGTAAAACGCGATGAAACTTTCTCTCTGATTTTTCTCTCCCCGAAAGCCAATATATGGAGTTGGAGTTGGCGTCGGAGGGCCACCAGGGGGCCCACGAGGTAGGGGGCGCACCCAGGGGGAGGGGCACGCCCCCCACCCTCGTGGACAGGGTGTGGGCCCCCTGGTCTTCATCTTTGGCGAGGATTTTTTATTATTTATTCTAAGATATTCCATGGAGTTTGAGGTCATTCCGAGAACTTTTGTTTTCTGCACATAAAACAACACCATGGCAATTCTGCTGAAAACAATGTCAGTCCGGGTTAGTTCCAGTCAAATCACATAAATTAGAGTCCAAAACAAGGGCAAAAGTGTTTGGAAAAGTAGATACGACGGAGACGTATCAACTCCCCCAAGCTTAAACCCTTGCTTGTCCTCAAGCAATTCAGTTGACAAACTGAAAGAGAAAAAGAAAAACTTTTACAAACTCTGTTTGCTCTTGTTGTTGTAAACATGAAAAGCCAGCATTCAAGTTTCAGCAATTATTATGAACTAACCATACTCACAATAACACGTAGGTCTCACAACTACTCATATCAATAATAAATTCAGCTAGCGAGCCATAATAATAAAACTCAGATGACAACACTTTCTCAAAAAAATCATAACATGATATAACGAAATGGTATCTCGCTAGCCCTTTCTGAGACCATGAAACATAAATGCAGAGCACCTTTAAAGACCAAGGACTGACTAAACATTGTAATTCATGGTAAAATAGATCCAGTCAAGTCATACCCAATATAAACGAATCATAATGAATGCAAACGACAGTGTGCTCTCCAGCGGGTGCTTTTAATAAGAAGGGTGATGACTCAACATAAAAGTAAATAGATAGGCCCTTCGCAGAGGGAAGCAGGGATTTGTAGAGGTGCCAGAGCTCGATTTTGAAATAGAGATAAATTATATTTTGAGCGGCATACTTTCACTATCAACACAACGACTATGAGATGGCTGTATCTTCCATACTACATGCATTATAGGCAGTTCCCAAACAGAATGGTAAAGGTTTATACTCCCCCTCCTCCACAAGCATCAATCCATGGCTTGCTCGAAACAACGAGTGCCTCCAACATTCAACGGGTCCCAAGGGGAGTTTTGTTTAATTATTTTGATTTGCTTTGATCTTTTTGGATCATGGGACTGGGCATCCCGGTTACCGGCCCTTTCTCGTGAATGAGGAGCGGAGTCCACTCCTCTTGAGAATAACCCACCTAGGATGGAAGATATAGGCAGCCCTAGTTGCACATGAGCTGCTCGAGCATACAAAACAGAATTTTATTTGAAGGTTTGGAGTTTGGCACATACAAATTTACTTAGAACGGCAGGTAGATACCGCATATAGGAAGGTATAGTGGACTCATATGGAACAACTTTGGGTTTTATGGAGTTGGATGCACAAGCAGTATTCCCGCTTAGTACAGGTGAAGGCTAGCAAAAGACTGTGAAGCGACCAACTGAGAGAGCGACAACAGTCGTAAACATGCATTAAAATTAATTTACACCGAATATAAGCATGAGTAGGATATAATCCACCATGAACATAAATATCATGAAGGCTATGTTGATTTGATTCAACTACATGCGTGAACATGTGCCAAGTCGAGTCACTCAATTCATTCAAAGGAGGATACCATCTCATCATACCACATCATAATCATCTCAATAGCATGTTGGCACGCAAGGTAAACCATTATAACTCATAGCTAATCAAGCATGGCACAAGCAACTATAATCTCTAAATGTCATTGCAAATATGTTTACTTCATAATAGCTGAATCAGGAATGATGAATCATCATATTTACAAAAACAAGAGAGGTCGAGTTCATACCAGCTTTTCTCATCCCAATAAGTACATTATATATCATCATTATGGCCTTTCACTTGCACGGCCGAATGGTGTGAATAATAAGAAGAGTGCATGTGCATTGGACTAAGCTGGAATCTGCAAGCATTCAACTCAAAAGAGAAGACAGGTAATATGGGCTCTAAGTTAAATAAACGATCATGCATATGAGAGCCACTAAGCATTTGCACTATAGTCTTCTTGACCCCCAAATAAAGGAAAAGAAATAAAAACTATTTACACGGGAAAGCTCCCAACAAGCAAAAGAAGAACGGGAAATATTTTTGGGTTTTCTTTTTAATTATTACTACTACAAGCATAGAGAGTAGACTAACTATTTTTTTTGTTTTTCTTAAGGTTTATCAAACACACAAGAAGAAAGCAGGAAAAAGAAAATAAACTAGTATGGATATTACAGCGAAAGAGTATGAGCACCGACATCTAGCAATGAGTGTGTGTGAACATGAATGTAATGTCGATGGGAAATACGTACTCCCGCAAGCTTAGGCTTTTGGCCTAAGTTGGTCTATTGCCAGGGATAGCCTGGCTGATACCCGTAGGTGAAGCTAGGGTCGTACCGCGATGAAGAAGACTCTGACTGCCACTGGCTGGCAGCCTCCTCTGGATCCCAAGAATAAACAGATAGTCGTGGAGGCTCATATTGCGGCACCGACTCCGGGGCTGGTGCAGGGTTCTGATAGGCTTGAACGGCCGACCACGGAACAATGTGAGGTTCTGCAGACAAGTCAAACAAAGAAGGAGCAGGCAAAGTAATAGTCTCAGGGTGATGTTTATCAAAGTACAATTTATATTTAAGCGCCCCTTCGCGATTCTTAACAAGAAAATCATGCGCTATCATACTCCTATAATCTAAATAAGCACGGGACAATGCTGTTTCTTCTTTCTCTTCATGCCTAATAGGTATTTCAAAATGTTCAGCTAGGCGTGAAGCATAAATGCCTCCAAAGATGGGGCCCTTAGTACAGTTCAGACTTAACCGTCTAGCAACAATTCCACCCATACTAACAGAGTTATTGCGGTATAAACCATGGAGCAAAATAATAATATCAGGAATACTAAGGTTCCCACAGTTCTCGCGTCCAATCAAGCAACGACTAGCAAATAAGGCAAAGCAGCATAAAACAGGATAATGTATGCTAGTGATCCTTGCATCAGAAACCTTCCTAGTTTCTCCTACCGTGATGGTGTTAACAAAAGCTTCTAATTCGTTACGGTGGGGTTCATCTAAGGTGCCCTCAAAGGGTATTCTGCAAACCTCGCAGAATTCTGCTAATGTCATCTCTTTAACAACGTCATATAAATGAAACTCTACTGTTGGAGGTGATTTCTTAGGGAAAAAGTAGAAGTTTTGCACAAAAGTATTTGTGAGTAAGAGATACTGATGACGTTGGTCGCGGAGGAAGTCGGTGAGGCCGGCGTTCTCAATCAATAAATAGAAATCTTCATGAATCCCAACTCTCCTCAAGAAGTCATCAGAAGGCCATTCACAAGGCCGGACCTCCGCGGTGTGAGGTAAATTAAATTTGGGCTTCTCCTCTTCTTCCTTTTGTTTTTCCTTAGAACTTCGGCTCGACGAGCCCCTCAAAAGTCTCTTCATTATTTCTGAAACAATCTGAATTTTTTATTAACTTCAAATAAAAGTGAACCAACTTCAATAAAATTGGTAGTAACAACTCCCGCAAGTGCCTAGAACCTATATAAAGCATTAGAACTACTTGGAACCATATAAATTTGACATGCAAGCTCAAGAACATGGTCACATATGCAGCACAAATTTGCAATGAATAAAGCACTAGAACAAAAACTAATTGGACCAATGGAGGAGTCACATACCAAGGAACAATCTCCCCAAGCAGTTTTGCGAGAGGTGCTTTGAGCAAGGAGATCGAAAATCACAGCAACGGGGGCTGGAACTCGTGCTTGAGTTGGTTTTTCGTGTTTGTGTGAGACAGAGGAAGAAGATGGGTGCAGGGATAAGTGGAGGAGGGCCACCATGGGCCCACGAGGCAGGGGGCGCGCCCAGGGGGGTAGGGCGCGCCCTCCACCCTCGTGGCCAGGTGGCAGCTCCCCCCGTGGTAATTTTTGCACAGTAAATTCTCAAATATTCCCAAAAAAATCATATTAAATTGGCATGGCATTCTGAGGACTTTTATTTTCGGGATATTTTTATATTGCACGGATAAGTCAGGAAACAGGCAGAAAAATACTATTTTACTTTATTTCTACTAAGTAACAGAAAATATAAAGAGGGTACAGAAGGTTGTGCTTCTAGTTTCATCAATCTCATGCTCATCAAAATGAATCCACTAACAAGGTTGATCAAGTCTTGTTAACAAACTCATTTTGATTAACATGGAACCGAAGAAATTTCGAATAACACTATGTTACCTCAATGGGGATATGGACATCCCCAATAATAAGTATATCATATTTCTTCTTGACAGTAGGGAGAGGAAATTCAAAACCTCCAAATATAATCGATGGAATTTCTCCAATAGAGTTGATACTATGGACTTGAGGTTGTTTCCTCGGAAAGTGTACCGTATGCTCATTACCATTAACATGAAAAGTGACATTGCCTTTGTTGCAATTAATAACAGCCCCTGCAGTATTAAGGAATGGTCTTCCAAGAATAATAGACATACTATCATCCTCGGGAATATCAAGAATAACAAAGTCCATTAAAATAGTAACGTTCGCAACTACAACAGGCACATCCTCACAAATACCGATAGGTATAGCAGTTGATTTATCAGCCATTTGCAAAGATATTTCAGTAGGTGTCAACTTATTCAAGTCAAGTCTACGATATAAAGAGAGAGGCATAACACTAACACCGGCTCCAAGATCACATAAAGAAGTTTTAACATAATTTCTTTTAATGGAGCATGGTATAGTAGGTACTCCTGGATCTCCAAGTTTCTTTGGTATTCCACCCCTAAAAGTATAATTAGCAAGCATGGTGGAAATTTCATCTTCAGGTATCTTTCTTTTATTAGTAATGATATCCTTCATATACTTAGCATAAGGATTTGTTTTGAGCACATTAGTTAATTGCATACGCAAAAAGATAGGTCTAATCATTTCAGCAAAGCGCTCAAAATCCTCATCATCCTTTTTCTTGGATGGTTTCGGAGGAAAAGGCATGGGTTTCTGAACCCATGGTTCTCTTTCTTTACCATGTTTCCTAGCAAAGAAGTCTCTTTTATCATAACGTCAATTCTTTGATTGTAGGTTATCAAGATCAACAGCAGGTTCAACTTCTACTTCATTATCATTACTAGGTTGAGCATCATCATGAACATCATCATTAACATTTTCACTAGGTTCATGTTCATTACCAGATTGTGTTTCAGCATCAGACATAGAGATATCATTTGGATTATCAGGTGGTTCAGCAATAGGTTCACTAGAAGTTTGCACAGTCCTATCATTTTTTTTCTTCCTTTTAGAAGAACTAGGCATATCAACATTATTTCTCTGAGAATCTTGATCGATTCTCTTAGGGTGGCCTTCAGGATACAAAGGTTCCTGAGTCATTCTACCAGTTCTAGTAGCCACTCTAACAGCATAATCATTTTTCTTACTATTCATTTCATCTAGCATTTCTTTCTGAGCTTTAAGTACTTGTTCTACTTGAGTGGTAACCATAGAAGCATGTTTGCTAACAAGTTTAAGTTCACCTCTAATATCAGCCATATAATCACTCAAGCGTTTAATCATAAAGGTATTCTGTTTTAATTGTCTACCAAAATAAGCATTAAATTCATCTTGCTTAAACATAAAGTCATCAAACTCATCCAAGCACTGACTAGCAATTTTATTAGGAGGGACTTCAGCTTTATCATATCTATAGAGAGAATTTACCTTTACTACCTGTGTTGGGATATCGGGAGGTTCTTCCGTAAATAAGTAACTGAGATCATATACTTCTTCAACAGGCGGTAAATTAAGACCATGTATTTCTTCAATAGGAGTTAAATTCTTAACATCTTCAGCTTTAATACCTTTTTCTTTCATAGATTTCTTTGCCTCTTGCATATCTTCGGGACTGAGAAATAGAACACCTCTCTTCTTCGGAGTTGGTTTAGGAACAAGCTCAGTAATTGGCTCAGGATTAGGCTCAGGAATAGGCTCAGGAGGTGGCTCAGGAGGTGCCCAATTATTTTCATTTGCCAACATATTATTCAATAGAATTTCAGCGTCATCCGGTGTTCTTTCCCTGAAAAGAGAACCAGCACAACTATCCAGGTAATCTCTGGAAGCATCAGTTAGTCCATTATAAAAGATATCCAATATTTCAGGTTTCTTAAGAGGATGATCAGGCAAAGCATTAAGTAACTTGAGAAGCCCCCCCAAGCTTGTGGGAGACTCTCTTCTTCAATTTGCACAAAATTGTATATTTCCCTCAAAGCAGCTTGTTTCTTATGAGCAGGGAAATATTTCGCAGAGAAGTGATAAATCATATCCTGGGGACTTTGCACACAACCTGGATCAAGAGAATTAAACCATTTCTTAGCATCACCCTTTAATGAGAACGGAAATATTTTGAGTAAATAGAAGTGGCACGATCTCAGATTATTAGTACACAGGACAACTATATCATCTAGCTTACGAAGATGTGCCACAATAGTTTCAGATTCATAGCCATAAAAAGGATCAGATTCAACCAAAGTAATTATATCTGGATCAACAGAAATATCATAATAATCCTGATCAGGAACACATATAGGTGAAGTAGCAAAAGCAGGGTCGGGTCTCATTCTACCTCTAAAATATTCCTTACTCCACTCAATTAGTAACCTCTTACGTTCAAGTTTATCATGGTAAGCAAGAACAGCTTCAAAAGATTCAACATTAAAAAGATAACCCTCAGGAATAGAAGGCATAGGTTCATCATCACTCACATCATCGTGTTCAGGTTCACTAATTTCTCTTTCTCTAGACCTAGCAATTTGCTCATCAAGTAATTCACCAAGTGGCACAGTAGTATCAAGCATAGAAGTAGTTTCATCATAAGTATCGTGCATAGCAGAAGTGGCATCATCAATAACATGCGACATATCGGAACGAATAGCAGAAGCAGGTTTAGGTGTCGCTAGCTTACTCATAACAGAAGGTGAATCAAGTGCAGAGCTAGATGGCAGTTCCTTACCTCCCCTCGTAGTTGAGGGATAAATTTTTGTCTTAGCATCTTTCAAGTTCTTCATAGTGTCCAGTAGATATAAATCCCAAGTGACTCAAAGAATAGAGCTATGCTCCCCGGCAACGGCGCCAGAAAAAGTTCTTGATAACCCACAAGTATAGGGGATCGCAACAGTTTTCGAGGGTAGAGTATTCAACCCAAATTTGTTGATTCGACACAAGGGGAGCCAAAGAATATTCTCAAGTATTAGCAGCTGAGTTGTCAATTCAACCACACCTGGAAACTTAGTATCTGCAGCAAAGTGTTTAGTAGAAAAGTAATATGATAGTGGTGGTAACGGTAACAAAAGTAAAGACAGCAAAAGTAATGTTTTTGGTATTTTTGTGGTGATTGTAACAGTAGCAACGGAAAAGTAAATAATCGTAAACCAGTATATGGAAAACTCGTAGGCACCGGATTAGCGATGGATAATTATGCCGGATGTGGTTCGTCATGTAACAGTTACAACATAGGGTGACACATAACTAGCTCCAGTTCATCAATGTAATGTAGGCATGTATTCCGTATATAGTCATACGTGCTTATGGAAAAGAACTTGCATGACATCTTTTGTCCTACCATCCCATGGCAGCGGGGTCCTATTGGAAACTAAGGGATATTAAGGCCTCCTTTTAATAGAGAACCAGAACAAAGCATTAGCACATAGTGAATACATGAACTCCTCAAACTATGGTCATCACCGGGAGTGGTCCCGATTATTGTCACTTCGGGGTTGCCGGATCATAACACATAGTAGGTGACTATAGACTTGCAAGATAGGATCTAGACCACACATATATTCATGAAAACATAATAGGTTCAGATCTGAAATCATGGCACTCGGGCCCTAGTGACAAGCATTAAGCATAGCAAAGTCATAGCAACATCAATCTCAGAACATAATGGATACTAGGGATCAAACCCTAACAAAACTAACTCGATTACATGATAAATCTCATCCAGCCCATCACCGTCCAGCAAGCCTACGATGCAATTACTCACGCACGGCGGTGAGCATCATGAAATTGGTGATGGAGGATGGTTGATGATGACGACGGCGACGAATCCCCCTCTCCGGAGCCCCGAACGAACTCTAGATCAGCCCTCCCGAGAGAGATTAGGGCTTGGCATCGGCTCCGTATCGTAAAACGCGATGAAACTTTCTCTCTGATTTTTTTCTCCCCGAAAGCCAATATATGGACTTGGAGTTGGCGTCGGAGGGCACCAGGGGGCCCACGAGGTAGGGGGGCGCGCCCAGGGGGGAGGGGCGCGCCCCCCACCCTCATGGACAGGGTGTAGGCCCCCTGGTCTTCATCTTTGGCGAGGATTTTTTATTATTTATTCTAAGATATTCCGTGGAGTTTGAGGTCATTCCGAGAACTTTTGTTTTCTGCACATAAAACAACACCATGGCAATTCTGCTGAAAACAACGTTAGTCCGGGTTAGTTTCATTCAAATCATATAAATTAGAGTCCAAAACAAGGGCAAAAGTGTTTGGAAAAGTAGATACGATGAAGACGTATCATGCTCCGGCCACGACGAGAGCTTGCCGGCACATAGCTATCATCGCTGGACTCTAGAGACTCGCTGGGCTCAGGAGAGTCGCTGGATTCCCAGGAGTCATCACTGCTACTGAAGGAGGCGCCGAAGGGGATGGAAGCAGGTCCAGCGCCCACGGCCACGTCCTGCGGGTTGCTTCCTCTAGGGCAGCACTCCAGCCGTCGGCCCTCCTCATCGAAGACCTTGAAGAACAAGGTGGATGCGCCATCGTATTCTGTAACATGCCAAAATTCTAAGTTTTGGAATGTTATAACAAATAGATTGATTGTTTGTTTGATTGTTGTGTGATTGATTGAGTGAAATTCGAAACTTTTTGGAAGTTAACTGAGAGGGAATAAAAGGACATTCCCAAACTTTAATTTTTGCATTCATGACCTCCGTGAATTCAAATTCTTTTCACCAGAAAACCCTGGAGAGAAGATGACATGACTTCTTCCATTTATTTCAGTGACAAGGGGTGTTGAAAATATTTGAATTTCATTTGAAATTATTTCCAATTCATAAACTTCAAGCAACTCAATGATTTTCATGAGAGAAGATAAAATGACTTCTTCAAATATATGAAATATGAGTTGGGAGTTTAACATAAATCCAATTTAAAGTCCCTTTGAAAATTATTTTCAATTTGGAATTATTTGGGTTTTATTCAAATTATTTTTCTCCAAAAATAAAATATATGGAAATTAGGGTAAAATGATTCCCTACAATAGAAAATTGGAGAGAAATAAATTTGAAATTATTTTGGTATTTTTAAAATGATTTTGAGTGGATTTTATTAGAGCAGTAGCACTGTTTGGATTATTTGAATTTTTGTGGATTTTACTTGAAGCTAGAATAATGTTCATCTTGTAGGAAATCTTTTTCTGAAAAATTTGATATGTTATATGTCTATATAATATTTTTATTTATTTTTGTTTCTATTATTTTTGCTGTCTGCAAAATGTATTTTTTTTAAAAAACTTCCCTCCAACTGGGCCGACCCAGCCAGCCCAGCGCGCCCGCGCCCGTCCCCGAGCTCCCGCAGGACTCCCGCCACCGCACGGCATCGCCACCGCCGTACGCCGCCCGGACTGCCGCCGCCACCTCTGCTTGCCTCCTCCTCCACGCCTCGCCGCCCCGGTCTCCTAAAAATCCGGAGCCCCGGACCCCCCAGCCCTCTTTTCTCCTCCTGCTGCCGCACTCGCCGGGAACTGCCGCCGCCGGCGAGATCCCCTCGCCAGATCCGTCGCCGCCGCCATCGGTTGCCGCCGCTGCCACCGTTGCCCCGCGCCCCACCGCCTTTGTCGGCCCTCGTCGACACCACCGTCGTCATCGCTGCTTCGCGCCGCACCTCCCCGTGCCTCCGCCGACCCCGGAGCAGCCGGCCCCGCCCGAGGCCGAAGCCGCCGCCGCCGTCTTCGTCCCCCCGGCGCTGTCAACCGCCACGGTAAGCCCCGACCGTCCGATCTAGTTTCGACGTTGTAGATTAGATCTGCTAGTTTTTTTTTCTTCCAAACCATTTTTTTAAAGTAGTGAACATTCGTTGCTTTAGTCTTTGCAGCGAACGGTTTTCGTCTTATAAGCTTCTACGACGAACGTTCGTTAGATAGTTTTTTTCTTTTTCTGTTAGTTTTTAGTCAGAGACTTCTTTGTAGATATTTTATTAACAGTTTAGCCCCTGGACTTCAAACGCTCACTACTTTTGCTCGTTTGTCCAAATTCAACGAAACCAATGCCCAGTTCTTCGTTATGATCCCCTCTATCCAGTAAAACAACTTAAACATGTTTTTGAAAGTTTTAAAATTTGAATTCAAATAGATTAGTATTTGAACTTCGTTTGATTGTAACTTGAGTTTTATAACTCCGTTTGAGTTGATTCTTTTTGCAAATCGAAGCTCTTGACCTAAACTTTCTGATAAGGCCAAATTCAATGAATTTTGGTACTGTTAGAAATTGTTTTCTGTTGCAAGAGTTATTTGCTTGTTTTCAAAGTTTTACGAATTGTTTCCTTCGTTCTTTTCGATGCTTTTTGAGTGATTGCTTATGTGTGGTTACTATTGCTTGCTTACGATAGATTGACTGGAGTGTGACGAGTAGAAATATCAGGAGTATTGAGTGCGAAGCTTCTTCATCAACAGTACAGGCAAGTTCACACTTTGATCATATCCCCTTCATACTCAGTTTTTATGCATTAGTTTCACCCTCAAACAATTGCATGGTTAGAATCTGATTAATATGTGGGTTTTGGGAAGCAGATGAGGTAGTACCTATTACCTGTTTTATTATCAAACCTTGGGAGTTACTTCTACGTTGCTTATAATGCCATGCTATGCTAGTAGATGTGGATTGGGTGAGTGTATCCATGAAAGATGGGAGATTATTATTTAATGGTTTACTTAAGGTGGCAACTTTAACACACATCTGGGTTGATTGAGGCACCTGGGTATTCCAGCGATTGCCTGTTTTTCTTTATGGACCGCCACCCAGGCTCAAAGGGATCATGAGATTATTCATGCTAGAAACTTCCGTGTGCAGCCACAAGCTACTATGGGCTCTAGCATAGTTGATTAAGTCGTGTGAACTCTTACAGTGGTAGACTAGCAGATGTAGGGGATGTAGGTTGGTACTGTCTACCCGATCGTAAGGTGCTAGCGCTTCTGAAAGAATATGTCTCGGTCATCCGTTTCTCAAACATCATGTAGTGCGAGAATCCCAACGGAGGAGAACGAGTCTTATGGGGAAAAGTGCGCAAACCTCTGCAGAGTGTATAAACTAATCATGGTTAGCCGTGTCCCCGGTTATGGACGTTTTGAGTATCTAGTTCTTGGATTATCATGTTGATCTCATCACTCTTAATTATTAATTTGATTGGGTTTAATGATGATGTTTAATTGGGATTGAGTTGGGTGAACCTTCTCAATGTTTAACAACCACCATGATAGTTAAATAAAATATATTCCTTTGCAGTAGGGAAAAATTGGCTTTTCGCAACAACATTATAACCATAGAGCCTCCACCAGCCATATATGCATGTAGTGATAGCCTTTATTTATCATTGCTCTATGGTGTGAATTTGCCAGTACATTCGATGTATTGACCCTTTGTGGCTGCAACATCTCATGTTGCAGGATCTTACAACGAGTAAGTGATACATTAGGGTTACAATTTCTACACTCAACTTTGCCGTTGGTGTTGATGGGAATCCACAACCTTGTTACTTCCGCTATTTTGGATTGGGGTAATAGTATTTACGTTATTTTATACATGTGATTTACCTTTGTTATAAATCCTCGAGTACTGTGTGTGTCAGCATACCAATCCAGGGATGACACTTAAGCATAGAGACTTGATCCATTCGGTTCAGGTCGCTACATGATGGTATCAGAGCACATGTTGACTGTAGGACGTGACCCCTGGAAATTGGCAAGCCCATAGGAAAGATTTTTCTCTACAACTTTCTTTTCAAAAGGATCGTTTACCTCTCTTATCTTGTGAGCTTATTCAAATATTCCCTTTTAGTGAGACTACACCCCCTTTCCCCTTTTTGACCACAAAGATTCGACTTATGAGACCACTCCAAGAAGGACAAGCATGATCGGAAGAAGCCATCGGAGACATGAACAAGACTTGAAGAGTTTGACGACTTTGAAGATTTATTGACCTTTAGAAGACCAAACCCATGTTATATACCTATGTTAGATGCGACGTTTTTGAGCTGTCATTTGTTTGATGTTTTCCCGATAGTCACAAAATAAAATCTGTCTTTTCAAAACTATTGTTTGAATTGTGTGTATCCCTCTCCATCTCTCCTATCTTACCCCCCAAACCCTTGGAACCAATGGAGGATGAGTGGAGATGAACTCATATTTTCTGGACTGATGACTCAATTGGACACGGACCAATGGATTCAGAACATATGGAGAATAACACTATAGCCGAAAAGGATATGGCCCAGGATGCTCTCCATTGCTTTGAAAGAGGTGCTGCTACTTGGTGGAGGATGTACCAAACCATCAATGGATGGCAAGGAGTAACCACTTTGGAAGAATTTAAGCTGACTCTGCTAAAATCTCGGCTTGTGTCCCAGAAGTTGAAGCCTTATGGAAATGATGTGAAGAAGCCTTGTGCATGCAAGCTCTGTGGAGAAATAGGACACACCCATAAAGAACACAAGGATGAATGCCCTAATTGTGAAGGAAGTCACCCAGCTGAAGAATGCCCAACTAGGCAGATTACTTGTTTCTTGTGTGAAGGAACTACCCACTACCCTGCTCAGTGTCACATTTACCCCATGGTACAAAGAACCATCCAACAGAAGAAAGAAACAATGAAAGGAGCCCTCAAGGAAACTTTAGAAGAACATGTGATGAAGGAAGAGGTGGAGGACACACACAAAGGAAACAAAAATTAAAGCCTGCACTAAGTCATGCTATTCATGTGGAGAATAAGTACACCTCTCCCAGAATTGTCTGAATGGGGATCTAGTAGAATTCCTGACAGAGGAAGTAGAGTATGACCAACAGGAAATAGAAGCCCTGATTGTAACGGAAAAGTCCAGGAAGAGAAGTAGATTGGATTCCAGGAAAGACCTGAGCCATATCACCTATTTCAGGTGCAAGGAGTCAGGGCACTACTTCAGGAGTTGCCCAAAAAGGAAGCCGAGGACCCAAAGAGGCTATGTAATCACAAGGAAACCACGAGACTTGTCAGAAGTAATATTTTTCTTCTGTAATGAAGCAGGGCACTTTGCCAGAGATTGTCCCAATGAGAAGGAGGCTTGTGCTAAATAGTTGAGTATGTGAGAAGTATAGTAGAAGTAGTGAGAACATTTTTATTATTGAGGTGTTGAGTTGAGGCCTGTAATGGAAATACATGAGATTGTAGTAATTGGAAAATCAATAAAGTTATCATCGTTGGTACTGATTTGGATTTTTATGAGTTGTTATTCCATGAAGGAAGATTTCTGACCATTTTCGAGGATATGAGAAATATGGTCTATGGATAAGTTTGTGCATTTTAAGGGTGGTAGTACCCTGTGAGGAGATTTGACCCCAGAAAGGATAACGATATTCCACGGAGTGGATTTCAGACTAAAGAAGTATGAGTTTTATCTCGATATGTTGGATACCCTCAAGAGTATGAAGGGATGACGTACTATTTGGATATAAAGGAGGTATGATGTTGGTAATATGGAGCAATGGTGGCTCCATGATGAGTTTGAGTAATCACTTCTTAGTTTGGTACCAGTAGAAGGAAGGAAGATAGTATAATTCTATGGGTTTAAGAAATGCTAGGAAGCTGGATGTTGGAATAGGATCAGTTGCCCCGATGATGCATTCAAGGTTTGCAAGTGATGAAATGGGCCATAGCCCATAGGCCCCAGGACCTGCCAAGAAGAAAGCACACTCTTGCTGAAGGAGAAACCCTGGAAGAAGAGGATATGCCTTTATCAACCGACGATTTTATAGGAGCAATGCAAAACATGAGAGTTGTGAAGAAAATGATAGATGTTTGCCTGGCTTGCAGAATCCATGGATTATCCGAACTTGGTTCATTGACAAGAGAAAGTTCTGCAATGCTTGTGAGGATGACCGAGTGTTAGAATGCGAGATTCACTAAACCATATACAAGATAATGATTTGGGTGCGGGATGGATTGATCACCATACCGACTTACTCTTATTGTTCGTCTTGCTATGTGGGATGGTAAATCTGAGTGACTTACCCATAGTAGAGAGACGATGATCAAAACCTTGTTTGAACATTAGAATGGTATAAGTATTCTTCCCTTGTACAAGGCAGCTGTTGCCAATCGTAGGACATACGGTGAGAATGAAGCCCAGACCCATTTCCTGCAGGAGAAACCATAAATTGTTGACCACCATGGGATATAGATAGTTGTTTAGTATTGGCGCCAGACCCGTCAGCTAAGAAGACCCAGTCTCGGAATAACCTTACCAAGATGAAAGGACAGAAGTATTGAGGAAAAGTTATGCCACTACCGGAAGAGCCCAGAGAAGGAATTTTCCCGAGAACTGAGAAGACCAACACTGTCAGGAATAGGGATGGAGTATATGAGTTTTGATGGAACCGTAACAATGCTTCTAAGGGTGGTAGAACCCGAGACCCCGGAGACGATCGATGGATTTTGAAGACCCCCTACCCTAACCTATTCTTTCTAGCCTCTTCGAATCTCGAGGACGAGATTCATTTTAAGGGTGGTAGGTTTGTAACATCCCAAAATTCTAAATTTTGGAATGTTATAACAAATAGATAGATTGATTGTTTGTTTGATTGTTGTGTGATTGATTGAGTGAAATTCGAAACTTTTTGGAAGTTAAATGAGAGGGAATAAAAGGACTTTCCCAAACTTTCATTTTTGCATTCATGACCTCCATGAATTCAAATTCTTTTCACCAGAAAACCCTGGAGAGAAGATGACATGACTTCTTCTATTTATTTAAATGACAAGGGGTGTTAAAAATATTTGAATTTCATTTGAAATTATTTCCAATTCATAAACTTCAAGCAACTCAATGATTTTCATGAGAGAAGATAAAATGACTTCTTCAAATATATGAAATATGAGTTGGGAGTTTAACAGAAATCCAATTTAAAGTCCCTTTGAAAATTATTTTCAATTTGGACTTATTTGGGTTTTATTCAAATTATTTTTCTCCAAAAATAAAATATATGGAAATTAGGGTAAAATGATTCCCTACAATAGAAAATTGGAGAGAAATGAATTTGAAATCATTTTGGTATTTTTAAAATGATTTTGAGTGGATTTTATTAGAGCAGTAGCACTGTTTGGATTATTTGAATTTTTGTGGATTTTAGTTGAAGCTAGAATAATGTTCATCTTGTAGGAAATCTTTTTCTAATTTTTTTGATATATATAATATTTTTATTTATTTTTGTTTCTATTATTTTTGCTGTCTGCAAAATGTTTTTTTAAAAAACTTCCCTCCGACTGGGCCGGCCTAGCTAGCCGAGCGTGCCCGCGCCCGTCCCCGAGCTCCCGCAGGACTCCCGCCGCCGTACGGCATCACCACCGCCGTACGCCGCCCGAACTCCCACCGCCGCCTCTGCTTGCCCCTCCTCCACGCCTCGCCGCCCCGATCTCCTATAAATCTGGAGCCCCGGACCCCACCAACCCTCTTTTCTCCTACTGCCGCCGCACTCGCCGGGAACTGCCGCCGCCGGTGAAATCCCCTCGCCAGATCCGCCGCCGCCCCATCGGTTGCCGCCGCTGCCACCGTTGTCCCACGCCCCACTGCCGTTGTCGACCCTTGTCGACACCACCGTCGTCATCGCCGCTTCGCGCCGCACCTCCCCGTGCCTCCGCCCGTCGCCGCCGACCCCGGAGCAGCCGGGCCCGCCCAAGGCCGAAGCCGCCGCCGCCGTCTTCCTCCTCGCCGGTGCTAACAACCGCCGAGGTAAGCCTCGACCGACCGATCTAGTTTCGACGCTGTAGATTAGATCTGCTAGTTTTTTTTTCTTCCAAACCGTTTTTTAAGTAGTGAAAGTTCGTTGCTTTAGTCTTTGCAGCGAGCAGTTTTTGTCTTATAAGCTTCTATGGCGAACATTCGTTAGATAGTTTTTCTTTTTCTTTTTCTGTTAGTTTTTAGTCATGGACTTCTTTGTAGATATTTTATTTACAGTTTAGCCCGTGGACTTCAAACACTCACAACTTTTTGCTTCTTTGTCCAAATTCAACGAAACCAACGCCCACTTCTTCGCTATGATCCCCTCTATCCAGTAAAATAACTTAAACATGTTTTTGAAAGTTTTAAAATTTGAATTCAAACAGATTAGTGTTTGAACTTTGTTTGATTGTAACTTGAGTTTTATAACTCCGTTTGAGTTGATTCTTTTTGCATATCGAAGCTCTTGACCTAAACTTTCTGATAAGGCCAAATTCACTTAATTTTGGTACTGTTAGAAATTGTTTTCTGTTGCAAGAATTATTTGCTTGTTTTCAAAGTTTTACGAATTGTTTCCTTCGTTCTTTCCGATGCTTTTTGAGTGATTGCTTATGTGTGGTTACTATTGCTTGCTTACGATAGATTGACTGGAGTGTGACGAGTAGAAATATCAGGAGTATTGAGTGTGAAGCTTCTTCATCAACTGTACAGGCAAGTTCACACTTTGATCATATCCCCTTCATACCCAGTTTTTATGCATTAGTTTCACCCTCAAACAATTGCATGGTTAGGATCTGATTAATATGTGGGTTTTGGGAAGCAGATGAGGTAGTACCTATTACCTATTTTATTATCAAACCCTTGGGAGTTACTTCTACGTTGCTTATAATGCCATGCTATGCTAATAGACGTGGATTGGGTGAGTGTATCCATGACAGATGGGAGATTATTATTTAATGGTTTACTTAAGGTGGCAACTTTAACACACATCTGGGTGGATTGAGGCACCTGGGTATTCCAGCGATTGCCTGTTTTTCTTTATGGACCGCCACCCAGGCTCAAAGGGATCATGAGATTATTCATGCTAGAAACTTCCATGTGCAGCCACAAGCTACTATGGGCTCTAGCATAGTTGATTAAGTCG
Organism: Triticum aestivum; assembly: GCF_018294505.1. Lineage (NCBI taxonomy): Eukaryota > Viridiplantae > Streptophyta > Magnoliopsida > Poales > Poaceae > Triticum > Triticum aestivum. The sequence goes on from NC_057795.1 coordinate 491,138,949, forward strand.
TGCGAACTCTTACAGTGGTAGACTAGCAGATGTAGGGGATGTAGGTTGGTACTGTCTACCCGATCGTTGGGTTGCCTCCCAACAAGCGCTATAGTTTTACGCCCTTAGCTAGGCATAAAGCAAGGATCTAAGTTTTGTCATTCTTTTTCTTCTTAATTTTCTTAGATGTATTTTCATCATGGGGTTTTGTAAACACCACATAAAACATATTATCCATGGAAACTTTAGCATTTCCTAGTTGGTTCTCATCATAGCCCCTTTGATTACCCGGAACAATCCAGGAGTGGTGTTGATTAACATTATTAAAAACTTGCTGGATTATATCTAGAATGGGGACTTTCTTTTTAAGATTCTCATCAAAGATCTTATGACCCCCAAGCAGATGCCTTAGTGCGTAATCACTATTATAAAGAATTTCATCTATCTCGGGGTTTTTCACGATTCATACCATAAAAATCAAAGATTTCCCTAGCTTCCCGTATTATGTAGTCAAATTCATTTATAAGAACGAGAGTGTCCAACTTTTTGGCCCTAGGATTCTTTATGTCAGGGAGCTCAAAAAACAATCTTTGCAAAGTAGGATGGGTACAGATAAATTTACTTTCAAGTTTCAGAACTAGTGCTTAAATATCATCCGCATAAGATCTAGTAGTTTTAAGTATAGGAGTGTTGGGGAACGTTGCAGAAAATAAAAAATTTCCTACGCTTCACCAAGATCAATCTATGGAGTTATCTAGAAACGAGATAGAGGAGTGCATCTACATACCCTTGTAGATTGCACGGAAGCGTTCAAGAGAACGGGGTTGAGGGAGTCGTACTCATCGTGATCCAAATCACCGATGATCCTAGTGCCGAACGGACGACACCTCCGTGTTCAACACACGTACGGTTGGGAAGACGTCTCCTCCTTCTTGATCCAGCAAGGGGAGGGAGAGGTTGATGGAGATCCAGCAGCACGATGGCGTGGTGGTGGAAGTAGCGGCGATGTCGGCAGGGCTTCGCCAAGCTCTACGAGAGGGAGAGGGAGGTGCCAGGGACTAGGGTACGGCTGCCCTCCCTCCCCCCTCTTTATATAGGGGTCCAGGGGGGTGGCCGGCCCCCTAGAGATCCCATCTCAAGGGGGATGGCTTGCCCCCCAAGGCAAGTGGGGCGCCCCCCACCCCTAGGGTTTCCAACCCTAGGTGCAAGGGGCCCGGGGGGGGGGGGGGGGCGCACCAGCCCACCAGGGGCTGGTTCCCCTCCCACTTAAGCACATGGGGGCCTCCGAGATAGGTGGCCCCACCCGGTGGACCCCCGGGACCCTTCCGGTGGTCCCGGTACAATATCGGTGACCCCCGAAACTTTCTCGATGGCTGAAACTGGACTTCCTATATATAATTCTTCACCTCCGGACCATTCCGGAACTCCTCGTGACGTCCGGGATCTCATCCAAGACTCCGAACAACTTTCGGGTTACCGCAAACTAGTATCTCTACAACCCTAGCGTCACCGAACCTTAAGTGTGTAGACCCTATGGGTTCGGGAGACATGCAGACATGACCGAGACGACTCTCTGGCCAATAACCAACAACGGGATCTGGATACCCATGTTGGCTCCCACATGTTCCACGATGATTTCATCGAATGAACCACGATCTCGAGGATTCAAGTAATCCCGTATACAATTCCCTTTGTCAATCGGTACATTACTTGCCCGAGGTATCCCAATACCTCGTTCAATCTCGTTACCGGCAAGTCACTTTACTCATACCGTAATGCATGATCCCGTGACCAACCACTTAGTCACTTTGAGCTCATTATGATGATGCATTACCGAGTGGGCCCAGAGATACCTCTCTGTCATACGGAGTGACAAATCCCAGTCTCGACCCGTGTCAACCCAACAGACACTTTTGGAGATACCTGTAGTATACCTTTATAGTCACCCAGTTACGTTGTGACGTTTGGTACACCCAAAGCACTCCTACGGTATCCGGGAGTTACACGATCTCATGGTCTAAGGAAATGATACTTGACATTGAAAAGCTCTAGCAAACAAACTACACGATCTTGTGCTATGCTTAGGATTGGGTCTTGTCCATCACATCATTCTCCCAATGATGTGATCCCGTTATCAATGACATCCAATGTCCATGGTCAGGAAACCGTGACCATCTATTGATAAACGAGCTAGTCAACTAGAGGTTCACTAGGGACATGTTGTGGTCTAAGTATTCACACATGTATTACGATTTTCGGATAACACAATTATAGCATGAATAAAAGACAATTATCATGAACGAGGAAATATAATAATCATTTTATTATTGCCTCTAGGGCATATTTCCAACAGTCTCCCACTTGCACTAGAGTCAATAATCTAGTTACATTGTGATGAATCAAACACCCATAGAGTTCTGGTGTTGATCATGTTTTGCTCGCGGAAGAGGTTTAGTCAACGGATCTGCGACATTCAGATCCGTATGCACTTTGCAAATATCTATGACTCCATCTTGAACATTTTCACGAATGGAGTTGAAGCGACGCTTGATGTGCATGGTCTTCTTGTGAAACCTGGGCTCCTTGGCAAGGGCAATAGCTCCAGTGTTGTCATAGAAGAGGGTGATTGGCCCCGACGCATTGGGTATGACTCCTAGGTCGGTGATGAACTCCTTCATCCAGATTGCTTCAGGCGCTGCCTCCGAGGCTGCCATGTACTCCGCTTCACATGTAGATCCCGCCATGACGCTTTGCTTGCAACTGCACTAGCTTACTGCCCCACCATTCAAAATATACACGTATCCGGTTTGTGACTTGGAGTCATCTAGATCTGTGTCGAAGCTAGCGTCGACTTAACCCTTTACGACGAGCTCTTCGTCACCTCCATAAACGAGAAACATATCCTTAGTCCTTTTCAGGTACTTCAGTATGTTCTTGACCGATGTCCAATGTTCCATGCCAGGATTACTTTGGTACCTTCCTACCAAACTTACGGCAAGGTTTACACCAGGTCTGGTACACAGCATGGCATACATGATAGACCCTATGGCCGAGGCATAGGGGACGACACTCATCTTTTCTCTATCTTCTGCCGTGGTTGGACATTGAGCCGAGCTCAATTTCACACCTTGCAATACAGGCAAGAACCCCTTCTTGGACTGATCCATATTGAACTTCTTCAATATCTTATCAAGGTATGTGCTTTGTGAAAGACCTATGAGGCGGCTCGATCTATCTCTATAGATCTTGATGCCTAATATGTAAGCAGCTTCTCCAAGGTCCTTCATTGAAAAACACTTATTCAAGTAGGCCTTAATGCTGTCCAAAAGTTCCATATCATTTCCCATCAAAAGTATGTCATCCACATATAATATGAGAAATGCTACAGAGCTCCCATTCACTTTCTTGTAAACGCATGCTTCTCCATAAGTCTGCATAAACCCAAACGCTTTGATCATTTCATTAAAGCGAATGTTCCAACTCCGAGATGCTTGCACCAACCCATAGATGGAGCGCTGGAGCTTGCATACCTTGTTAGCATTCTTAGGATCGACAAAACCTTCTGGCTGTATCATATACAGTTCTTCCTTAAGATGGCCGTTAAGGAATGCCGTTTTGACGTCCATTTGCCAAATCTCATAATCATAGTATGCGGCAATTGCTAACATGATTCGGATGGACTTCAGCTTCGCTACGGGAGAGAAAGTCTCATCGTAGTCAACCCCTTGAACTTGTTGATAACCCTTAGCGACAAGTCGAGCTTTATAGATGGTAACATTACCATCCGCGTCCGTGTTCTTCTTAAAGATCCATTTGTTTTCTATCGCTCGCCGATCATCGGGCAAGTCTGTCAAAGTCCATACTTTGTTTTCATACATGGATCCTATCTCGGATTGCATGGCTTCAAGCCATTTGTTGGAATCTGGGCCCGCCATTGCTTCTTCATAGTTCGAAGGTTCACCATTGTCTAACAACATGATTTCCAGGACAGGGTTGCCATACCACTCTGGTGTGGAACGTGTCCTCGTGGACCTACGAAGTTCAGTAGTAACTTGATCCGAAGTACCTTGATCATCATCATTAGTTTCCTCTCTAGTTAGTGCAGGCACCACAGGAACATCTTCCTGAGCTGCGCTACTTTCAAGAGGTAGTACTTCATCAAGTTCCACTTTCCTCCTACTTACTTCTTTCGAGAGAAACTCTTTCTCCAGAAAGGACCCGTTCTTGGCAACAAAGATCTTGCCTTCGGATCTAAGGTAGAAGGTATACCCAATGGTTTCCTTAGGGTATACTATGAAGACGCATTTTTCCGACTTGGGTTCGAGCTTTTCAGGTTGAAGTTTCTTGACATAAGCATCGCATCCCCAAACTTTTAGAAACGACAGCTTAGGTTTCTTGCCAAACCATAATTCATACGGTGTCATCTCAACGGATTTAGATGGTGCCCTATTTAAAGTGAATGTAGCTGTCTCTAGAGCGTATCCCCAAAATGATAGCGGTAAATCGATGAGTGACATCATAGATCGCACCATATCCAATAGAGTGTGATTACGACGTTCGGACACACCGTTACACTAAGGTGTTCCAGGCGGCATGAGTTGTGAAACGATTCCACATTTCCTTAAGTGCGTACCAAATTCATGACTTAAGTATTCTCCCCCACGATCTGATCATAAGAATTTTATCTTTCGGTCACGTTGATTCTCTACCTCATTCTGAAATTCCTTGAACTTTTCAAAGGTTTCAGACTTGTGTTTCATTAAGTAGACATACCCATATCTACTCAAGTCATCAGTGAGAGTGAGAACATAACGATAGCCTCCGCGAGCCTCAACGCTCATTGGACCGCACACATCAGTATGTATGATTTCGGATAAGTTGGTTGCTCGCTCCATTGTTCCGGAGACCGCAGTCTTGGTCATTTTGCCCATGAGGCATGGTTCGGATGTGCCAAATGATTCATAATCGAGAGACTCTAAAAGTCCATCAGCATGGAGCTTCTTCATGCGCTTGACACCAATGTGACCAAGGCGGCAGTGCCACAAGTATGTGGGACTATCGTTATCAACCTTACATCTTTTGGTATTCACACTATGAATATGTGTAACATCACGTTCGAGATTCATTAAGAATAAACCATTGACCAGCTGGGCATGACCATAAAACATATCTCTCATATAAATAGAACAACCATTATTCTCGGATTTAAATGATTAGCCATCTCGTACTAAACGAGATCCAGATACAATGTTCGTGCTCAAAGCTGGCACTAAATAACAATTATTGAGGTTTAAAACTAATCCCATAGGTAAATGTAGAGGTAGCGTGCCGACGACGATCACATCGACCTTGGAACCATTCCCGACACGCATCGTCAACTCATCCTTCGCCAGTCTCTGCTTATTCCGCAGCTCCTGCTTTGAGTTACAAATATGAGCAACCGCACCGGCATCAAATACCCAGGAGCTACTACGAGTACTGGTAAGGTACACATCAATTACATGTATATCACATATACCTTTAGTGTTGCCGGCCTTCTTGTCCGCTAAGTATTTGGGGCATTTCCACTTCCAATGTCCCTTTCCCTTGCAATAAAAGCACTCAGTCTCAGGTTTGGGTCCATTCTTTGGCTTCTTCCCGGCAACTGGCTTACCGGGCGCGGCAACTCCCTTGCCGTCCTTCTTGAAGTTCTTCTTACCCTTGCCTTTCTTGAAACTAGTGGTTTTATTGACCATCAACACTTGATGTTCCTTTTTGATTTCCACCTCTGCTGATTTCAGCATTGAAAATACTTCAGGAATAGTTTTCACCATCCCCTGCATATTGTAGTTCATCACAAAGCTCTTGTAGCTAGGTGGGAGCGACTGAAGGATTCTGTCAATGACCGTCTCGTCCGGGAGGTTAATGTCCAGCTGGGACAAGCGGTTGTGCAACCCAGACATTTTGAGTATGTGCTCACTGACAGAACTATTTTCCTCCATCTTACAACTGTAGAACTTGTCAGAGACTTCATATCTCCTGACCCGGGCATGAGCTTGGAAAACCATTTTCAGCTCTTCGAACATCTCATATGCTCCGTGTTGCTCAAAACGCTTTTGGAGCCCTGGTTCTAAGCTGTAAAGCATGCCGCACTAAACGAGGGAGTAATCATCAGCACGTGACTGCCAAGCGTTCATAACGTCTTGGTTCTCTGGGATGGGTGCTTTACCTAGCGGTCCTTCTAGGACATATGCTTTCTTGGCAGCTATGAGGATGATCCTCAGGTTCCGGACCCAGTCCGAATAGTTGCTGCCGTCATCTTTCAGCTTGGTTTTCTCTAGGAACACGTTGAAGTTGAGGTTGACATGAGCGTTGGCCATTTGATCTACAAGACATTTTGTAAAGATTTTTAGACTAAGTTCATGATAATTAAGTTCATCTAATCAAATTATTTAATGAACTCCCACTCAGATTAGACATCCCTCTAGTCATCTAAGTGATACATGATCCGACTCAACTAGACCGTGTCCGATCATCACGTGATACGGACTAGTCATCATTGGTGAACATCTCCATGTTGATCGTATCTTCCATACAGCTCATGTTCGACCTCTCGGTCTCTTGTGTTCCGAGGCCATGTCTGTACATGCTAGGCTCGTCAAGTCAACCTAAGGGTTTTGCATGTGTAAATCTGTCTTACACCCGTTGTATGTGAACGTTAGAATCTATCACACCCGATCATCACGTGGTGCTTCGAAAAAATGAACTTTCGCAACAGCGCACAGTTAAGGGGAACACTTTCTTGAAATTATTATAAGGGATCATCTTATTTACTACCGTCGTACTAAGCAAATAAGAAAACATGATAAACATCACATGCAATCAAATAGTGACATGATATGGACAATATCATATTGCTCCTTTGATATCCATCTTCGGGGCGCCATGATCATCTTCATCACCGGCATGACACCATGATCTCCATCATCATGATCTCCATCATCGTGTCTTCATGAAGTTGTCACACCAACGATTACTACTACTTCTATGGCTAACGTGTTTAGCAATAAAGTAAAGTAATTTACAAGGCGTTATTCAATGACATGCAGGTTATACAAAAAATAAAGACAACTCCTATGGCTCCTGCCGGTTGTCATACTCATCGACATGCAAGTCGTGATTCCTATTACAAGAACATGATCAATTTCATACATCACATATATTTCATTCATCACATCCTTTTGACCATATCACATCACAAGGCATATGCTGCAAAAACAAGTTAGATGTCCTCTAATTGTTGTTGCAAGTTTTTACGTGGCTTCTATAGGTTTCTAGCAAGAACGTTTCTTACCTACGTAAAACCACAACGTGATATCCAATTTCTATTTACCCTTCATAAGGACCCTTTTCATCAAATCCGCTCCAACTAAAGTGGGAGAGACAGACACCCGCTAGCCACCTTATGCAACTAGTGCATGTCAGTCGGTGGAACCTGTCTCACGTAAGCGTATGTGTAAGGTCGGTCCGGGCCGCTTCATCCCACGATGCCGCCGAAGCAAAATAAGACTAGTAGTGGCAAGAAAATTGACAACATCTACACCCACAACAAATTTGTGTTCTACTCGTGCATAGAAAATACGCATAGACCTAGCTCATGATGCCACTGTTGGGGAATGTTGCAGAAAATAAAAAATTTCCTACGCTTCACCATCAATCTATGGAGTTATCTAGCAACGAGATAGAGGAGTGCATCTACATATCCTTGTAGATCGCGTGGAAGCATTCAAGAGAACAAGGTTGAGGGAGTCGTACTCGTCGTGATCCAAATCACCGATGATCCTAGTGCTGAACGGATGACACCTCTGTGTTCAAAACACGTACGGTTGGGAATACGTCTCCTCCTTCTTGATCCAACAAGGGGAGGGAGAGGTTGATGGAGATTCAGCAGCAAGACGGTGTGGTGGTGGAAGTAGCGGCGATCTCGGCAGGGCTTCGCCAAGCTCTACGAGAGGGAGAGGTGTAGCAGAGGGAGAGGGAGGCGCCAGGGACTAGTGTGCGGATGACCTCCCTCCCCCCTCTTTATATAGGGGTCCAGGGGGGTGGCCAGCCCCCTAGAGATCCCATCTCAAGGGGGGCGGCGGCCATGGGGGGTGGCGGCCAAGGGGGTGGCTTGCCCCCTAAGGCAAGTGGGGCGCCCCCACCGCTAGGGTTTCCAACCCTAGGCGCTAGGGGGCCCAAGGGGGGGGGGCGCACCAGCCCACCAGGGGCTGGTTCCCCTCCCACTTCAGCCCATGGGGCCCTCCGGGATAGGTGGCCCCACCCGGTGGACCCCCGGGACCCTTCCGGTGGTCCCGGTACAATACCGGTGACCACCAAAACTTTCCCGATGGTCGAAATTGGACTTCCTACATATAATTCTTCACCTCCGGACCATTCTGGAACTCCTCGTGACGTCCGGGATCTCATCCGGGACTCCGAACAACTTTCGGGTTACCGGAAACTAGTATCTCTACAACCCTAGCGTCATCGAACCTTAAGTGTGTAGACCCTACGGGTTCGGGAGACATGCAGACATGACCGAGATGACTCTCCGGGCAATAACCAACAGCAGGATCTAGATACCCATGTTGGGTCCCACATGTTCCACGATGATCTCATCGAATGAACCACGATGTCGAGGATTCAAGTAATCCCGTATACAATTCCCTTTGTCAATCAGTATGTTACTTGCCCGAGATTCGATCGTTGGTATCCCAATACCTCGTTCAATCTCGTTACCGGCAATCACTTTATTCGTACCGTAATGCATGATCCCCTGACCAACCACTTAGTCACTTTGAGCTCATTATGATGATGCATTACCAAGTGGGCCCAGAGATACCTCTCCGTCATACGGAGTGACAAATCCCAGTCTCGATCCGTGTCAACCCAACAGACACTTTCGGAGATACCTGTAGTATACCTTTATAGTCACCCAGTTACGTTGTGACGTTTGGTACACCCAAAGCACTCCTACGGCATCTGGGAGTTACACGAGCTCATGGTCTAAGGAAATGATACTTGACATTGAAAAGCTCTAGCAAACGAACTACACGATCTTGTGCTATGCTTAGGATTGGGTCTTGTCCATCACATCATTCTCCCAATGATGCGATCCCGTTATCAATGACATCCAATGTCCATGGTCAGGAAACCGTGATCATCTATTGATAAATGAGCTAGTCAACTAGAGGTTCACTAGGGACATATTGTGGTCTAAGTATTCACACATGTATTACGATTTCCGGATAACACAATTATAGCATGAATAAAAGACAATTATCATGAACGAGGAAATATAATAATCATTTTATTATTGCCTCTAGGGCATATTTCCAACAAGGAGCATCATCATGACTTCGATTCCCAACACAATTGAAAAATTCTTGAATACGTTCTTTTCCCATAACATTCCCTTGCCCCAAGATAAAAGTTTTAGCGTCCAGATTGCCCGTACGTCCAAATTTAGGAGTTAGGCCATCATCTGTTGGTGCCATACCGAAATCATTCATGATTGCAAGCAAAGGATAGATACGACGAGAAAATGGCAAATGGAAAAAGAAAGGCGAATAAAACGACAAATTTTTGTGAAGTGGCGGAGAGGAAAACGAGAGTCAAATAATATAAATTACAAGGAGATGAGATTTGTGATTAGGAACCTGGTTATGTTGAAGATCCTGCTCGGCAACAGCGCTAGAAATTCCTTTTGATGTCGCTTGAAGCTACGTCGGTATTTCCCCAAAGAGGAAGGGATGATGTAGCACAACGGCGGTAGGTATTTCCTTCAGATATGAAACCAAGGTTATCGAACCAGTAGGAGAACCAAGCAACACAACGTAAACAACCCCTGCATACAAAGAACAACACTTCGCAACCCAATATGTTAAAGGGGTTGTCAATCCCTTTCGAGGTACGACGCTATAATGCCCTCGATGCGGCTATAGCTCCCACGTGTCGAGGCACGACTTAGAGGCATAACCGCATTGAAAGCAATGTCGCAAGTCAGGCAATCATTACAACATCCCATGTAATATATAATTAAAAGGGGAAGATAACATAGTTGGCTTACACTCGCCACGTCACATCAGAGTACATAAATAACATCCATCAAACAAATCACTCATGGCCCGACTACGGTGCCAAAATAGAAAAGACCCCCAACATGCGATCTGCCCTGAATCGATAACCCCAACTAGGCACCACTACTGATCATCTGGAAAGGACACGTAGTATCGCTGAGAGTCCTCGTCGAACTCCCACCTGAGCTCGTAATCGTCAACTGGAGCAATATCACCTGGACCTGCATCTGGATTTGTAGTATCTGTGAGTCACAGGGACTCAGCAATCTCACACCCACGCGATCAAAACTATTTAAGCTCATAGGAATGGATAAGGCGAATATATGTGGAGCTGCAGCAAGCGACTAGCATATTTGGTGGCTAACTTATACGCAAAAGAGAGCGAGAAGAGAAGGCGAAGCACGAGCGAGAAGCTAAAAGAACATCCTGCGCAAGCATAACTCCAACACCGTGTCCACTTCCCGGACTCCGCCGAGAAGGGGCCATCACGGTAACACACACGGTTGATTCATTTTAATTAAGTTTAGTTCAAGTCATCTACAACCGGACGTTAACAAATTCCCATCTGCCCATAACCGTGGGCACGGCTTTCGAAAGATCAATCCCTGCAGGGGGGGTCCCAACTTAGCCCATAACAAGCTCTCACGGTCAACGAAGGAATAGACCTCCACCCAAGACACACCGATCAGACTCGGTATCTTGGTACAACAAGATGATTCGACAGGTTAAAACAAGTCCAGCAACACCGCCCGAATGTGCCGACAAATCCCGATAGGAGCTGCACATATCTCTTTCTCAGGGCACACTCAGATGAGCAATCCGTACAACTAAAACCAAACCTCGAGTTTCCCCGAGGTGGCGCTGCACAGGGCTCTAGTTCGGACCAACACTCAGAGGAGCACTGGCCCGTGGGGGGCTAAAATAAAGATGACCTTCGGGCTCCGGAAACCCAAGGGAAAAAGAGGCTAGGTGGCAAATGGTAAAACCAAAGTTGGGCATTGCTGGAAAAGCTTTAATCAAGGCGAACTATCAAGGGGTTCCCATTATAGCCCAACCGCGTAAGGGACGCACAATCCGGGAACATAACACCGATATGACGGAAACTAGGGCGGCAAGAGTGGAACAAAACACCAGGCGAGAGGCCGAGCCTTCCACCCTTTACCAAGTATATAGATGCATTAAGATAACATAGCAATATAATGATATCCCAATAAGAATATAAATGTTCCAACAAGGAACGGCTCCAATCTTCACCTGCAACTAACAACGCTATAAGAAGGGCTGAGCAAAGCGGTAACATAGCCAATCAATGGTTTGCTAGGAAAATGGTGGGTTAGAGGTTCAACATGGCAATTGGGAGGCTGACAAGCAAAAGGTAGGCATCATAGCAGTGGCAAAGCAAAAGAGCGAGCAAACTAGCATAGCAAAGATAGTAGTGATTTCGAGGGTATGATCATCTTGCCTGCACAGTTGTCAGAGTTGACTGGATCCTCACAAGCAAACCCAACGGGCTCCTCGGTAGCGAACTCGTCTCCCGGCTCTACCCAACAAGACAAACAAGCAACAAGGATACAATCAACCACGGGCAAGACCAAGCAATATGATGAAATGACGATATGCTATGCGGGATGCGATGCGGGATGCAAAATGCAAGATATGACAGGAAAAGCATGAACCTGGCATCAACTTGGAAAACCAAGTGTGCCACTGGATAGAGGGGATGAAATCGCTTGAAAACGATATAAAGATCATAGGAATCGGAGCTACGGTTTAGAAATGGCAAGCGTTTTAAGATATGACACCGGTCTGCGATTGACAGCAAGTAGGCATCTAAATGCAACGAAAAGAACATGCTACAGCCACCAAACATGAAAACAAAATACATGGCAGTGATGTACACAAGATGGTTGACAAAACACTAGCACTGAGCCATAGGCAAATTCATCCATTAAGAGGTTCAAACAAGCATGGCTAAAACGCAAATGCAAAACAGATTTCAGACTTAGTGAAATTAACACTAGTCTGAAATTTCAGATCACGAAGCTCTCTTCGGAGCAGCAAAACAACATGATAGAAAACCTGAACATGACAAGTAAGAACATGGCATGGAGCTACTCATCAAGCTTAATAAAACACCCAAAGTGACCTGGGGCCAAAAGGGTTCACAAAATACTCTACCGAGCTCACGAACATCGCTCGAACACAATCAGTTTTCAGACTTAGTGAAAACTGAGACATGCTGAAATTTAACTCACGAAGGCATGTAAACGAGCTCGATGCACTCACTACGGTGCAAGTCATGGCAAGGAAAGCATATAACCAGCAAGAAGGCACAAAGTGCTAGTTACACATGGCAAGAACGAAGGCATAGCATGCATGGAACTCTAACGGTAGCATCGGCGAAATCGCAAACAAGTTGACGATCTGCCCAGATTAACAACGAAGCAAAAGTTGAGCTCGATTGAGTCAACCTAGAGCACTCCACAAATGCCAACAAAGACATGGATGGATAGAGCATGACATAAATATCAAAACTCCCTTACTGATCATCCTCAAAAGAGGCACGGATCACTAGGAAACAAGCTGGACATATAGCATCACGAACTAAAATATCCCAGACTTAGCGAAAATCACTAAGTCCCTGAAATCTGCAATCTCAGGTACCTCTCTTCGCAAGCTTGCACAAGACAACACACACATCCTAAAAATGCATGGGTGGCACCTCTGGAAAGAAGACAAAATGCTTCACAATACATCCCAAAGGGGCACAGGCATATCATGCACGGATTAAACATAGCAAAAATGACAAAAGTGCATGATGAACTAACGGTTCTGCAATTTAACTCACGAAGCCTCCTTCTAACAGCATTTTGGGTATCAATATGACCTCAAATGCAAACGATGCAATGGAATGAAATGATGTACATGTCGAGACGAAGATATCGATATATCATACGCCTAAAACGGATCTACGGTTGCGGAGATACAAACAGTCAAAGATAGCATAAAAATCTGGGAGTTAGGGTTTCGGGGGAGAGGTCAACCTAGCCCAGATCCAGATCTGGCGCACGGATCCCGAGGCGGCGGCGGCACTGTTCACGCCGGAGCTCCTGTAGCTCGCCGGCGAGAGGGCCGTGGCCGTGGCGGCTGCCGGCGACGAGGAGGCGGCGAGGAGGCGGCGGAGGGGCACGGCGGCGGCCGGGCGTCGGTGGTGGCGGCCGCGGGCGGCGAGGAGGCCGGCGGAGGGGGCGGCGAGCGGTGGCGGGGCGGCGGCCCACGGCGGCGCCGGGCGCCGGAGACGAGGAGGGAGGCGGCGCTGGCGGCGGGAGGCACCAGGCGGCGGGGCGAGGCGGCTGGGCCGCGGGGGCTTCCCGCGGGCCTGGCGGGCCGGCGGCGGCGAAGCGGTCCCCCGGGCCACGTGGCGGCGGCTGAGTGGCGGCGGGGTGGAGCGGACGCTGTCCGGCGCGGGCCGGACACGTCCGTCGGCGCGGGGAGATCTGTTTTTTTTTAGGGTTTCGGGGAGAGGTGGAGAGATCCGAAAACGGAGGGGTGTATATATAGGCATAGAGGGAGCTAGGAGAGTCCAAATGAGGTGCGGTTTTCGCCCACACGATCGTGATCGAACGCTCTAGGACATGGAGCAGAGTTTGGTGGGTTTTGGGCCAAATTTGGGGGGTGTTGGGCTGCAACACACACGGTGCCTTTTCGGTCCCTCGGTTAACCGTTGGAGTATCAAACGGAGTCCAAATGACCCGAAACTTGACAGGCGGTCTACCGGTAGTAAACCAAGGCCGCTTGGCAAGTCTCGGTCCAATCCGGAAATGTTTAATCCCCACACAAGAAAGAAAGGTAGAAATGACCACCGGAGGAGAACGGAACGCCGGATTGCAAAACGGACAACGGGGAAAATGCTCGAATGCATGAGATGAACATGTATGCAAATGCAATGCACGTGATGACATGATAAGGGGTGCACGAAAAAGAAAAACAACACACGGAGACAAAGACCCGAACCCGAGAAATAAATATAACTTAGCGCCGGGGACGGCAAGAGTTGGATACAAATATGGAAAGTATATCTGGGGCGTTACAGACGCCTAAAGATAGGCAAAGGATGTGAGGTAAATTTGTAGATGGGATAAATAGATCGCGGAACAAATAAATTGCAGCAAAGTATTTTTATATTTTTTGGTTTAATAGATCTGAAAATAAACACAAGGAAAAAGTAAATCGCAAGGCAAATATATGAGAAAGAAGACCCGGGGGCCGTAGGTTTCACTAGTGGCTTCTCTTGAGAAAAATAACAAATGGTGGGTGAACAAATTACTGTTGGGCAATTGATAGAACTTCAAATAATCATGACGATATCCAAGCAATGATCATTACATAGGCATCATGTCCAAGATTAGTAGACCGACTCCTGCCTGCATCTACTACTATTATTCCAAACATCAACCGCTATCTAGCATGCATCTAGTGTATTAAGTTCATGAGAAAATGGAGTAATGCAATAAGAATGATGACATGATGTAGAAAAGATACGTTTATCTATTGTGGCAGATATGGATCCCATCTTTTTGTCCTTAGTAGCAACGATACATACGTGTCGGTTCCCTTTCTGTCACTGGGATCAAGCACCATAAGATCGAACTCACTACCGGGCACCTCTTCCCATTGCAAGATAAATATATCAAGTTGGCCAAAAAAACCTAATATCGGAGAAGAAATGTGAGGCTATAAGAGATCAAAGAACTCAAATAACTTTCATGGATATAAAAAGATATAACTGATCATAAACTCGAAGTTCATCAGATCCCAAGAAACACACCGCCAAAAGACTTACATCATATGGATCTCCAAGAGACCACTGTATTGATAATCAAGAGAGAGAGAGAGAGGAAGCCATCTAGCTACTAACTATGGACCCAAAGGTCTACAAAGAACTACTCACGCATCATCGGAGAGCCACCAATGGAAGTGGTGAACCACTCCGTGATGCTGTCTAGATTGGATCCGTGTGTTCTGGACTCTACGGTAGCTGGATCAAAATTTTGTCGACTCCCCTAGGGTTTCTGGAATATTGCAGTATTTATAGAGCAAAGAGTTGGTCCAGGGGGCACCCGAGGTGGGCACAACCCACCTGGCGCGCCTGGGCCTCCCTGCGCACCCTAGTGGGTTGTCCCCTCCTCGGGACTCCCCCGAGGTGCAACCAGGGCCCGTTGTGTTCCTTCTGGCTCATAAAAATCATCGAAAATTGGCGTGGCATTTGGACTCCTTCTGATATTGATTTCCTGCGATGTAAAAACATGCAGAAAACAACAACTGGCACTTGGCACTATGTCAATAGGTTAGTACCAAAAATGATATAAAATGACTATATAATGATTATAAAGCATCAAAGCCACCTTTCATAATTCTTTCATACATGTCACTCTTGATTCATTGCACATCCCGGTACACCGCCAGAGGCATTCACATAGAGTCATATTTTGTCTAAGTATTGAGTTGTAATTTTTCGAGTTGTAAGTAAATAGAAGTGCGATGATCATCATTATTAGAGCATTGTCCCATGTGAGGAAATAAAAAACGGAGGCCAAAGAATCCAAAAAGAGAGGCCAAAGAAGCCAAATAAAAAAATGAGAGAAAAAGAGAGAAGGGACAATGTTACTATCCTTTTTTCCACACTTGTGCTTCAAAGTAGCATCGTGATCTTTATGATAGAGAGTCTCTTATTTTGTCACTTTCATATACTAGTGGGAATTGTTCATTATAGAACTTTACTTGTATATTCCAACGATGGGCTTCCTCAAATGCCCTAGGTCTTCATGAGCAAGCAAGTTGGATGCACACCCACTTAGTTTCTTTTGAGCTTTCATACACTTATAGCTCTAGTGCATCCATTCCATGGCAATCCCTACTCACTCACATTGATATCTATTGATGGGCATCTCCATAGCCCGTTAATACGCCTAGTTGATCTGAGACCATCTCCCTATTTTTGTCTTCTCCACAACCACCATTGTATTCCACCCATAGTGCTATGTCCATGGCTCACGCTCATGTATTGCGTGAAAGTTGAAAAGGTTTGAGAACAACAAAGTATGAAACAATTGCTTGGCTTGTTACCGAGGTTGTGCATGATTTGAGTATTTTGTGTAACGGAGATTGAGCATAGCCAAACTATATGATTTTGTAGGGATAGACTTTCTTTGGCCATGTTATTTTGAGAAGACATAATTGCCTTGTTAGTATGCTTGAAGTATTATTGTTTTTATGTCAGTATTAAACTTTTGCTTTGAATCTTTTAGATCTGAACATTCATGCCACAATAAAGAAAATTACATGGATAAATATGTTAGGTAGCATTCCACATCAAAAAAAAAATCTGTTTTTTATCATTTACCAACTCGAGGACTGGCAGGAATTAAGCTTGGGGATGCTTGATACATCTCCAACGTATCTATACTTTTTGATTGTTCCATGCTATTATATTATCTGTTTTGGATGTTTAATAGGCATTTATATGCTATTTTATATTATTTTTGGGACTAACCTATTAACCGAGAGCCCAGTGCCAGCTTTTTTTTTTGCCTATTTTAGAGTTTCACAGAAAAGGAATACCAAACGGAGTCCAAACGGAATGAAACTTTTGCGATGATCTTTCTTGGACCAGAAGGAAACCAAAAGACTTGGAGATGATGTCGGAGACGCAGCGAGGTGGCCACAACGTAGGAGGGCGCGCCCCTTACCTCGTGGGCTCCTCGAGGGTATCCTAACCTAGCTCCTTTGCCTATATATACTCTTATACCCTGAAAACATCCATGAGAGCCACGAAACCACTTTTCCACCGCCGCAACCTTTTGTACCCATGAGATACCATCTAGGGGCCTTTTCCGACGTCCTGCCGGAGGGGGATTCGATCACGGAGGGCTTCTTCATCAACACCATTGCCTCTCCGATGATGCGTGAGTAGTTTATCATGGACCTGTGGGTCCATGGCTATTAGCTAGATGGCTTCTTCTCTCTCATTGATTCTCAATACCATGTTCTCCTCGATGTTCTTGGAGTTCGATGTAATATTCTTTTGTGGTGTGTTTGCCGAGATCCGATGAATTGTGGATTTATGATCAGATTATCTATGAATATTATTTGGTTCTTCTCTGAATTCTTATATGCATGATTTGATATCTTTGCAAGTATCTTTGAATTACCAATTTAGTTTGGCCTACGAGATTGATCTTTCTTGCAATGGGAGAAGTGCTTAGCTTTGGGTTCAATCTTGCGGTGTACTTTGCTAGTGACAGTAGGGGCAGCAAGGCACGTATTGTATTCTTGCCATCAAGGACAAAAGATAGGGTTTTCATCATATTGCTTGAGTTAATTCCTCTACATCATGCCATCTTTCTTAATGCGTTACTCTGCTCTTTATGAACTTAATACTCTAGATGCAGGCAGGAGTGGGCCGATGTGTGGAGTAATAGTAGTAGATGAAGAATCGTTTTGGTCTACTTGACACAGACGTGTTGCCTATGTTCATGATCATTGCCTTAGATATCATCATAATTATGCACTCTTCTATCAATTGCTCGGCAGTAATTTGTTCCCCTACCATAATATTTGCTATCTTGAGAGAAGCCACTAGTGAAACCTATGGCCCACGGGTCTCTTTTCCATATTATTGAATCTCGTTTACATCTTACTAGTTTCCGATCTACTATTTTGCAATCTTTTACTTTTCGATCTATAAACCAAAAATGCCAAAAACATTTACTTTACCGTTTATCTATCTCTATCAG
This sequence comes from Triticum aestivum, assembly GCF_018294505.1. NCBI lineage: Eukaryota > Viridiplantae > Streptophyta > Magnoliopsida > Poales > Poaceae > Triticum > Triticum aestivum. The sequence goes on from NC_057795.1 coordinate 491,156,824, forward strand.
ATCTCACTTTTGCAAGTAACTGTGAAGGGATTGACAACCCCTTTATCGCGTTGGGTGCATGTTGTTGATTGTTTGTGTAGGTATTCGGTGACTTGTGCGTTATCTCCTATTGGATTGATACCTTGGTTCGCAAACCTGAGGGAAATAATTATGCTAATTTGCTGCATCACCCTTTCCCCTTCAAGGGAAAACCAACGCAAGCTCAAGAGGTAGCAACACTCATCATCCTGCCCGACCTCGATGTGGAGGAGGAGGAGGAGGAGGGAGGCGAACTACGAGCTTCCTGTTCTCATCCTACCGAGTGCCAAGGGGCGGGGAGGAGACGACGGTAGCATGAGGTCGAGGATGGGGGTCGGGGCGAGCACCAGTGACAGTGGTGGCACGACTGCAGGGGGTGTGCGGCGGCGGTCTGACGACGCTCATCCTCCTACCCAGTCCCGATGGGGAGGAGGAGGGAGGTGACCCACGAGCCGGGCGGCGCGAGATCCTGGTAGTCAGGCTGTCCAGTGTCCACCGTGTCCCTCTCCTGCCGGCGGCGGAGGCGGTGTGCCACCCGGAGCAGCGGGAGCAAGACTGTCAGGAACCCCGCACCACCAATCTTGGGCCGAGCTCCGAGAGGCGAAGGAGATAATGGCGGCGGGGCAGGGAGGCCGGCGTGGGCTAGGGTTTGGAGGGAGATAGAGAGGCGGAGTGGGAGGGAGAGAGATAGGCGTGGGGGAGGCGCGAGTGCGGGAGGGAGGAGGCGGCTAGGTCATCCCACGACGACGACACCGCTTTTATGCCCCTGTACGTGAAATGACCAAAATGCCCTCGGCGACCACCCAATTTTAAAGGCGGTGGCATGATCGGGGCACACACTATTCATTGCAATGGTCTCAGTTTCGATCCGACGCCCGAGATCGATCCAGAGCGAGATCCTACAACCGAAAACACATCAGAAACGAGATCCGACGGCTGAAATTGCCTGAGCTCTGAGGAGCCTTGTGAGGTGCTTCGTTTCTTCTCTTTGGATACTGTGACGGCGCGCCGCAACCTTCTTTAGTTGTCAAATCATCTCGTTCCAACCAGCAGGAAGTAGCCAAGAACCCAAGGTTAGGCACATCAGGGATTGCCATGCAATGGATGCACTAAGAGCTATAAGTGTATGAAAGCTCAAACTGAAAACTAAGTGGGTGTGCATCCAACTTGCTTGCTCATGAAGACCTAGGGCATTTGAGGAAGCCCATCATTGGAATATACAAGCCAAGTTCTATAATGAAAATTGCCACTAGTATATGAAAGTGACAATATAGGAGACTCTCTATATGAAGAACATGGTGCTACTTTGAAGCACAAGTGTGGAAAAAGGATAGTAACATTGCCCCTTTTCTTTTCTTCTTCTTTTTTTCTTTTTTTTCTTTTTTTGGGTGGGCTTCTTTGGCCCCCTTTTTTATTCAGGCTTCTTTGGCCTCCCTTTTTTTTCTTTTTTTTCATGGGGCAATGCTCTATAATGATGATCATCACACTTTTATTTACTTACAACTCAATATTACAACTCGATACTAGAACAAAGATATGACTCTATATGAATGCTTCTGGCGGTGTACCGGGATGTGCAATGATCTAGCATAGCAATGACATCAAAAAACGGACAAGCCATGAAAACATCATGCTAGCTATCTTACGATCATGCAAAGCAATATGACAATGAATGCTCAAGTCATGTATATGATGATGATGGAAGTTGCATGGCAATATATCTCGGAATGGCTATGGAAATGCCATGATAGGTAGGTATGGTGGCTGTTTTGAGGAAGATATAAGGAGGCTTATGTGTGATAGAGCGTATTGTATCACGGGGTTTGGATGCACCGGCGAAGTTTGCACCAACTCTCGAGGTGAGAAAGTGCAATGCACGGTACCGAAGAGGCTAGCAATGATGGAAGGGTGAGAGTGCGTATAATCCATGGACTCAGCATTAGTCATAAAGAACTCACATACTTATTGCAAAAATTTATTAGGCCTTGAAACAAAGTACCACGTGCATGCTCCTAGGGGGGAGGTTGGTAGGAGTTAACCATCGCGTGCCCCCGACCTTCACGCAAAGATAAACAATCAAAATACAATGCGCGCCAATTTGGTTACATAGTTAGTAGACCATACGTGCATGCTTCAGGAATCACAAACCTTAACACCAACATCCTTACTAAACACAACCTTCTACTAGTACCTCCCACATATTATCATCTCTATATCGCAAAACTATTGCAAGGAATCAAACATATCATATTCAGTGATCCACAAGTTTATGTAGGATTTTATGACTAACCATGTGATTGACCAATTCCTATCATCTCTCTAAATAGATATAAGTGAAGCAAGAGAATTTAATTGTTTATAAAAAAGATATGCCCACGCTCTAAAAAATATAAGTGAAGCAAAAGAGCATACTACAAATGGCGGTTTTCTATGTGAAGAGAAACAGGTAATCCAAACTTCAAATGATATAAGTGAAGCGCATGAAGCATTCTATAAGGCCATACTCAAAAGATTTAAGTGAAGTGCAATGAGCATTCTATAAATCAGCCAAGTAATATCTCATACCAGCATGGTGCATAAAATAAAAATGAAAACTAAATGCAAAATACGCTCCAAGACTTGCACATATCGCATGAACGAAACGAATACGAAAACATACCGATACTTGTTGAAGAAAGAGGGGATGCCTTCCGGGGCATCCCCAAGATTAGAAGCTTGAGTCTCCTTGAATATTTACTTGGGGTGCCTTGGGCATCCCCAAGCTTTGAGATATTGCCTCTCTTCCTTTTCCTCATATCAAGACCTTCTCGATCAAACACTTCATCCACACAAAACTTCAACAAAAAACTCGGTAAGATCCGTTAGTATAATAAAGCAAATCACTACTCTAAGTACCGTTGCAAACCAATTCATATTTTGCTTTTTCATTGTGTCTACTGTAATATAGCTTTTTCATGGCTTAATCCACTGATATAAATTGATAGATTCATCAAAACAAGCAAACTATGCATCAAAAACAGAATCTGTGAAAAACAGAACAGTCTGTAGCAATCTGAACATTCACCATACTTTCGGTACCCCAAAAATTCTACCAAAATTATGAATAATAAACAATTTGTACGGAAAGACAGTTCAAGAAAACTCAGAACCTTTTGACATTCCAGTTAAAAATGTAAAATCAAGCACTACAGACAAAGTTTTTGTCCTGCACCGTACAAGCCAACAAGCATTGTCAACATCCTAAAGGCAAACCTTGGCACATTATTTTTATAATACAACGGAATTGTACAAGGGGATAATTATTTCTGATGAAAACTTTCTGTAATCAAGATTCACAAAGTTTCCGTGAGCATGAACAAAGTTCAAGGAGCTCTCCCACTTCAACAATGCTTGTCTTTCTCACTTTCACTTTCCTTTTTGAAAAGTTTTGGTTTCCGCTCTATAATTTTTTGTTTTTAAACTGTATGAAAACACTCAACAGAAATATATGACTCTCTAAAACTTCCGGCTTGTCTCCCTGGCAGCGCTTTCTTTAAAGCCATTAAGCTAGGCATATAGTGCTCAAGTAATGAATCCACCCGGATCCCAAGGTATATCAAAGCCAATTTTAATTAACAATGATTTGTGATTTAGTAGTGAGCACAAAGTAACATATATCATGCAACAACGAAGTCTAACTCTCTTCTTATGCATCGGCATGTCATAAGAGAACAATTCATGCACACATAGTAAAGGCCAATGCATAGTATAAGCAGTTTCTTGCAATTTTATCATATTGGAAACATAGAGAGGTGGAGATATAGTTCCTCTCTCATAATAATTGCAAGTAGGAGCAGCAAGCACATGCATATTATATCTATCAAAATCATCATGAGTAGGAGTAAAAGGCAACCCATCAATACAATCCTTAATAAGCACAAACTTCTTCGATATAGTGTTGGGAGAATTCAAAAAGATAATAGAACTATCATGCGTGGGTGCAATAGCAACAATTTCATGTTTAACATAAGGAACTATAGCAAGTTCATCTCCATAAGCATAATTCATATTGGCATCTTGGCCACAAGCATAGCAAGCATCATAAAAAATGGGTAATTCAAGAGAATCAACGGGATCATAACAATCATCATAGCAATCATCCTTCGGTAAGCACAAAGGGAAATTAAACAATGTATGAGTTGAAGAGTTACTCTCATTAGAAGGTGGGCACGGGTAGCTAATCCGCTCTTCCTCCTTTTGTTCTTCGCTCTCCTCATCATTTTTTTATCCAATGAGCTCACAGTTTCATCAATTTCTTCTTCCATAGCTTCCTGCAAAATATTAGTCTCTTCTTGGACAACAGATACTTTCTCAATAAATGCATCAATATTGTAATTGTATTCATAATTCTTATAACAATATTTAAGTATAGCAAAAATTTTCAGGTCTATAAACTGAATCATCAAAATCATCAAACGTTTTAAACATAGATTCAATCTCATAAGCACCCATAAAAGCAACAAGTTCTTCTATTTGTTCCACATCATAGTAATCATAGATACCATTAGCATAAGAAGCTAAGGTTTCATTATCATTAAATTTGCATGAAAAGGGAAGGTGTGGAGCCTTCATCCTAGAGCAATAAGTGTAATCATGTCTCAAGCATAGATCTCGAGCATACCATCGCAACATATTAATTTGATCCCATAATAGTTTCCCTTTTTGTCTCAAGAGATAATCCCTAATGTATTCACGTTGATCCAACGTGTCTCCTATAAAATAATTGAATGGGGTTTTCTCAGGATTATCAAAGTAGTACATAATATCTTGAACATAACGAGCATCGAGGGTTTTAGGAGGTTCCCCATCTCCATGAGTAGCAAGTACACCTAATTTTTTTGGTATTTTGTGTTCCATATCCATAACTAAAGACAGAGAACAACTTAGAACAGCAAATAAAAATTACTTAGTGATAAAGCAAACAAGCACACATGAGAATATTCACCCCATGCTATGACTCCCCGGCAACGGTGCCAGAAAAAGGTCTTGATGACCCGCAAGTATACGGGGTAATTGTAGCCTCTTTCGATAAGTAAGAGTGTCGAACCCAATGAGGAGCTAAAGGTAGAACAAATATTCTCTCAAGTCCTATCTGCCACAGATACGACTCTACGCATGCTTAGTGTTCACTTTACCAAGAGCGAGTATGAAACTAGAAGTGCTTTGTAGGTGTTGTTGGATAGGTTTGCAAGATAATAAAGAGCACGTAAATATAAACTAGGGGCTGTTCAGATAAAGAAGCAATAAAATAAATATAGTGAGTGTGGAAAAGTGGTGGTAGGGGTTTTGAAATTGTCCCTAAGCCATTGACTACGTTACTAGACCGGTAATCACTATTGCAATTCTATTTGAGGGAGAGGCATAAGCTAACATACTTTCTCTTCTTGGATCATATGCACTTATGATTGGAACTTTAGCAAGCATCCGGAACTACTAAAGATCATTAAGGTAAAACCCAACCATAGCATTAAAGTATCAAGTCCCCTTTATCCCATACGCAAACAACCTACTTACCCGGGTTTGTGCTTCTGTCACTCACGCCACCCACCATAAGCAAATCATGAACATATTACAAACCCTACAGCGGGGACCCCTCATGCTTGCGTGACACGGAGAGCACCATAGGACAATACCAATAATAAAATGAAACTCAAACCAATCATAGCAATTCATCAATCACCGGTAGGACAACGAAAATCTACTCAGACATCATAGGATGGCAACACATCATTGGATAATAATATGAAGCATAAAGCACCATGTTCAAGTAGAGGGTACAGCAGGTTGCGGAGAGTGGACCGATGGATAAAGATGGGGGAAGGTGATGGAGATGTTGGTGAATATGATGGAGGTGTTGGTGAAGATCGCGGTGATGATGATGGCCCCCGGCAGCGCTCCGGCGCCACCGGAAGCAAGGGGGAAAAGGCCCCCCATCTTCTTCTTCTTCCTTGACCTCCTCCCTAGACGGGAGAAGGGTTTCCCCTCTGGTCCTTGGTCCCCATGGCTTGGGAGGGGCGAGAGCCCCTCCGAGATTGGATCTATCTCTCTGTCTCTCTCTGTTTCTGCGTTCCAGAATTCTGCCCTGGCACCATTTCTTCTATATCCGGAGATCTGTAACTCGGATTGGATTGAAACCTTCGCCCAGATCTTTTTCCAAAAATTAGCTTTCTTGCGGCCAAAGAAGGGCATCAACAGCCTTACGAGGGCCCCAGGAGGGTGGGGGTGTGCCCACCTAGAGTGGGCGTGGGCCCCTGTCTCGTGGCCACCTCGGGCACCGTCTCGCGTTGATTTTACTTCCCAAAAATCACAAATATTCCAAAATAATTCTCCATCCGTTTTTATCCCGTTTGGACTCCGTTTGATATGGGGTTTTTGTGAAACATAAAACATGGAACAGACAGGAACTAGCACTGGGCACTGGATCAATATGTTAGTCCCAAAAAATAGTATAAAAAGTTGCCAAAAGTATATGAAAGTTGTAGAATATTGGCATGGAGCAATCAAAAAATATAGATACGACAGAGACGTATCAAGAGACATACAAAGATATCAAATCATGCATATAAGAATTCAAAGAAGAACCAAATAATATTCCTAGATAATCTTGTTCATAAATCCACAATTCATCGGATCTCGGCAAACACACCACAAAAGAGTATTACATCGAATAGATCTCCAAAAACATCGAGGAGAACTTTGCATTGAGAATCAAAGAGAGAGAAGAAGCCATCTAGCTAATAACTATGGACCCGAAGGTCTGTGGTAAACTACTCATGCTTCATCGGAGAGGTAATGGTGTTGATGTAGAAGCCATCCATGATCTAATCCCCCTCCGGCAGATCGCCGGAAAAGGCCCCAAGATGGGATCTCACGGGTACAGAAGGTTGCTACAGTGGAAAAGTGGTTTCGTGGCTCCCCCTGATGTTTTTATGGTATAAGAGTATATATAGGCGAAAGAACTAGGTCGGTGGAGCTACGAGGGGCCCACGAGGGTGGGGGCGCGCCTACCCCTGGGAGCGCCCTCCTGCCTCATGGCCTCCTCGTTACGTCTCCGACTTCATCTCCAAGTCTTCTGGTTTGCTTTCTGTCCAAGAAAGATCATTTGGTATTCATTCTGTTTGGACTCCATTTGGTATTCCTTTTCTGCAAAACTCTAAAATAGGCAAAAAAATATAAACTTATGTTGGGCCTTCGGTTAATAGGTTAGTCCCAAAAATAATATAAAAGAGCATATTAAAGCCCATTAAACAATCAAAAGAGATAATATAATAGCATGGAACAATAAAAAATTATAGATACGTTGGAGACGTATCACTAGGTTAAACATATTTACAAAACCAGAACAAGTCGAGTTCATACCCGTTTCTCTCTGCCATGGCCAGTTCATATAATATCTTCATTATTGCCTTTCACTTGCATGACCGAATGATCTGAAAATAATTGCAAGAGTGCCGTGGACTAAGCTGGATTCTGCAAACATTTTATTCAAGAGGAGAAGACAAGGTAATATGGGCTCTTTATCAGATCAATAATAATGCAAATGAGAGCCACTCAACATTTTCATCGTGGTCTTCTCCTTGGTATGACTCAATAAAAAGAAAAGAAATTCAGATAAACACATTGAAATATTTTTGGAGTTTTTTGGTTTTTCGTAAACGAGCAACTAAAAAGAGAAAAGAAAAAAAATGAGAAAAACTATTTACACGGGAAAGATCCCAACAAGTAAAAGAAGAACAAGGAAACCTTTTTGGGTTTTATTATTTTTAGTGCTACAACAATTTAAACTAGGAAGAAAAATAAAAAAGAAGCAAGAAACATATTTTTGGATATTCTCAAGGTTTTTCAAACACATAAGAAGAAAGCAAGAAAATAAATTTAACATGGATGATACAATGAAAAAGTGTGAACACCGACAACTGGAATGAAATGCCTGAACATGAATGTAATGTCGGTGGAAATACGTACTCCCCCAAGCTTAGGCTTTTGTCCTAACTTGGTCTAGGGCCACTCAAAGAAGCCGTGAGGTCCAATGTTGAAGTGCTGGGGAGCAGGCACCTGAGGGTCCCACTGCTGAGGCTCCTCCTGTGCCGCAGCCAGGTTGTTCCGGTAAGCGACAATGTCCTCAGGCATAATCTTGTATCCTCCCCTGGCAACATGTTCAAACAATGCAGGTGCCGGCAGGGGAATAATATCACGAGTTTTCACACTGAAAACTAAGTTATAAGGCATATCAATATCAGGGTAATCAACAGCAATAAACTAGTGGTCCTCCATAGCTGCTCTATCTAAGTAAGCTCTGGGCAAAGGATGATCATACTGGCGTATCTGCACATTAAAGTGAGTCGCCAAGTGAGTAGCATAAATGCCCCTATGTATTTTACCCTTAGATCTGTTAAGGTGAAGGCGACGTGCCACAATAGCTCCCAAGCTATAAATTTTGTCGCCATAAAGTGCGCGATGCAAAACATCAAAGTCTGGGGCGCTAAGTGCACCCACTTTCTCTCTCTATAGCAAGCACTTTGCAATAAATATAGCAAAATAATGTATGGCAGGAAACTGCAAGCTAACAGCGGTGGTGCTTGAGGCTTAGGCTCTACCAAATCCCCATCAGAAGGAAGCATGCATATGTCACAAAATTCAGTAAGTGGTATCTGGTGGGTTTCAGCATATAAATTAAACTGCACCTCAGGGGGATTATTCCTAGAATGAAAATGAAAGTTTTGCACAAAGGAGTTTGTGAGGAGATGATATTGTTCGCATTTAGCTGCGATGAAGTCGGTGAGGCCGGCATTAGTAGCATATCGTGTGAACTCTTGAAGGATTCCATCCTCTTCCATGAACGGATTATGAGGCCACTCGCACGGCCGTAGCTCCGCCAACCTCCGGGTATGGAGATCATTGTCAGATGACTCCCCAATAACCTCCTTGGAAGCAAACTTCCTAAAGAAACTCATCTTTTTCCTATGAACAAAATTCTGAAATTTTTAGTCCACAAAATTTTTCTCAACAAAACTTGACAAAAATGATAGCAACTACTCATAGAGACATATAGAGGCCATAGCAAGCATTCAAACTACTTAGAACTCTAAGAGTTCAACATGCAAGCTCATCTACATCAACACCAAGAGTAGCTAATTATTCAAAATATAAACCACAAAAACAAAAACTAATTGGACACCAAGCAACCAAACCCGAAATAGTTTCGGAAATGGTGCTCCGAGCAAAGAGATCGAAATCCACAGTTTTGGGAGCAAGAACACGAGAGAGATAGCAATGGTGATTTTTTCGGGTGAATGCAGTGATGTGGGAAGAAGAAGTAAGTGAGGGGGGCCATGTGGGGACCACAACCCACCAAGGGGCGCCTAGATGGGTTGTGCCCACCCGGTGCACCTCCCTATGATATTATTTGCACCAGGAATTCAGAAATATTCAGAAAAAATCGTGTTAAAATTTCAGGGCATTCCGAGAACTTCTATTTTTGGGTCATTTTTTATTGCACGTAAAAATCAGAAAACAGACAAAGGATGTCATTTTATTTTATTTAAATAAGAAAAATAGAAAACAAAAAGTATGGACAAAAGGTAGTGCTCACTAAATTCATCAACTTCATACCTCTCAAAAATGATCCATTAATAAGGTTGATCAAGTCTTATTAACAACCACTTTTGATTAGTATGAAACTGAAGAACTTTCGTAAATCACTAAGTTACCTCAACGGGGATATGAATGTCCCCAACAATAAGCATTTCATATTTATTTTTAATAGTAGGTGAGGTAGCTGAAAACTTCCAATAGTGATTGTCGGAGATTTTTCAATAACATTAATACAATTCACTTGGAATTGTTTCTTCGGAAAGTGCACCGTATGCTCATTACCATTGATATGAAAAGTGACCTTGCTTTTATTGAAATCAATAACAGCCTCTGCAGTATTCAAGAAGCGTCTACCAAGGATAATCAACATGTTGTCATCCTCGGGCATCTCAAGTATAACAAAGTCAGTCAAAATGGTAACATTAGCAACAACAACGGGCACATCCTCACAAATACCGATAGGTATGACAGTTGATTTGTCAGCCATTTGCAAAGATATTTCAGTAGGTGTGAGTTTACTCAAATCAAGTCTTTTATATAAAGAGAAAGGCATAACAGTAACACCAGCTCCCAAATCACATAAAGCAGTTTTAACATAGTTTCTTTTAATGGAGCAAGGTATAGTTGGTATTCCCGGATCTCCAAGTTTTTTTAGGTACTCCATCTTTAAAACTATAATTAGCAAGCATAGTGGAGATTTCAACTTTCGGTATTTTTCTCTTATTGGTGATGATGTCTTTCATGTACTTTGCATAAGGAGGCATTTTTAAGATATGAGTCAAGCAAGTTCGCAAAAAGACTGGCCTAATCATTTCAGCAAAGCGTTCAAATTCTTCATCATCTTTCTTTTTAGTTGACTTAGGTGGGAAGGGCATAGGCTTTTGAACCCATGGTTCTTTTTCCTTCCCATGTTTTCCAGCAACAAAGTCTCTTTTTATCATATCTTTTATTCTTAGGTTGTGGGTTATCAAGATCAATAGATGGTTCTATCTCAACATCATTATCTGGTTCCTTATTTTTAGGTTGAGTGTCTTCAAGAACCTCATCATTATCTTTTTCATTATCAGAAGGTGAGTGTTCATTATCAGAAGGTGAGTGTTCATTACCAGATTGAGTTTCAGCATCAGAGATAGAAACTTCATTATCATTACCAGGAGGTTTTTCTACTTCAGGTTCACTAGAGGCAGGCAAAGTCCTATTGTTTTTCTTCTTCTTTTTCTTTTTAGAAGGACTAGGTGCATCAGTGTTAATTCTCTGAGAGTCTTGTTCAATTCTCTTAGGGTGTCCCTTAGGATAAAGTGGTTCCTGAGTCATTTTACCTCCTCTAGGGTCTACTCTAACAGCAAAGTCACTTATATTATTATTCATTTCATCAAGCAACTCTCTTTGAGATTTAGCAACTTGTTCTAATTGAGTTTGAACCATAGATGCATGCTTTGCTACACTTCTAACATCATTTGAGATTCTAAATAACAAGTCACTTAAGCGAGCAATCATATCAGAATTGTATTTCAATTGTTTCATAACATTTGCATTGAACTCATCTTGTTTTCTAATGTAATTATCAAACTCATAAAGGCATTGACTAGCATGTTTACTATGAGGATCATCACTATCATTGAATTTCATTAAAGAGTTTACCTCTACCACCTTAGGTGGTGGTGGTGCTTCAAGCCCATCAATTTCTTCGATAGGTGGTAAATTCTTAACATCCTCGGCTTTAATACCTTTTTCCTTCATAGATTTCTTTGCCTCTTGCATATCTTCAGGACTGAGATATAAGATACCCCTCTTCTTCGGAGTGGTGTTAATAGGTGTTTCAGGAGGACTCCAATCATCATAATTTTTCAATATGTTATTCAATAATTCTTCAGCTTACCCAATAGTTTGTTCCCTGAAAACACAACCAGCACAACTATCTAGGAAATCCCTAGAAGCATCAGTTAGTCCATTATAGAAGATATCAAGTATTACATTTTTCTTAAGAGGGTGATCAGGCAAAGCATTAAGAAATTGGAGAAGCCTCCCCAAAGCTTGTGGGAGACTCTCTTCTTCAATTTGCACAAAGTTAAATATTTCCTACAAGGCAGCTTGTTTCTTATGAGTTGGGAAATATTTTTTAGAGAAGTAATAAATCATATCCTGGGGACTACGCACACAACCAGGAGCAAGAGTATTGTACCAAGCTTTAGCATCACCCTTTAATGAGAATGGAAATAACTTGAGAATATAGTAATAGCGAATCCTCTCATCATGAGCAAAAAGGGTGGCTATGTCATTCAACTTAGTAAGATGTGTCACAACAGTTTCAATTTCATAACCATGTAAAGGATCAGATTCAACCAAAGTGATTAACTCTAGATCGATAGAGAATTCATAATCCTTATCATCAATAAAGATAGGTGAAGTAGCAAACTTAGGATCACATTTCATTTTAGCATTCAGAGATCTTTCTTTATACTTGCATAATAATTTTTCTAGATCATCTCTATCCTTGCAAGCAAGAATATCTCTAGTTGCCTCCTCACTCATAGCATAACCTTCCCGTACCTTTGGCCATTCATATCTAGGAGGGCTAGTTCTAGTAGGTGTTTCAAGATTTTCAGTTTCAAGCTCATCATCAGTTTCAGCAATATCATGTTGTCTTACTCTAGCAATTTGTTCATCAAGAAATTTACCTAGTGGCACATCATCATCAAGCAAGGTACTAGCATCATGAGTAGCATTCATAGCAGAAGTAGCATCATCAACAACTTGCGACATATCAGAATTAATAGCATGTGGTGGTGTTGCAAGTTTACTTATAATAGAAGGTGGATCTAAAGCGGAACTGGATGGCAGTTCCTTACCTCCCCTCGTCTTAGAGGAAAAAAATCTTAGTCTTAGCCTCCTTCAGATTCTTCATAGTGATAATATGATAATAATCACAAGTGACTCAACAAATATAGATATGCTCCCTGGCAATAGCGCCAGAAAAAGGTCTTGATAACCCACAAGTATATGGGATCGCAACAGCTTTCGAGGGTAGAGTATCCATCCCAAATTTATAGATTCAACACAAGGGGAGCCAAAGAATACTTGCAAGTATTAATATCTGAGTTGTCAATTCAACCACACCTAGAGATTAATTATCTGCAGCAAAGTGATCAGTAGCACAGTAATATGATAGTTTTGATGATAGTAGCAACAACAGTAGTAACAGTAACAGTGATACCAGTGATTTTGTAGCAGTAACGATAGCAGTAGCGACAGTAGTAACTTAGCAAGAACAATATAAGGTGAATTAGTAGGCATTGGATCGGTGACTCATTGGATGATATTCATCATGAGACAGTCATAACCTAGGGTGATACGGCACTAGCTCCAGTTCATAAATATAATGTAGGCATGTATTCCGTAAATAGTCATACGTGCTTATGGAAAGAACTTGCATGACATCTTTTGTCCTAACCTCCCGTGGCAGCGGGGTCCTATTGGAAACTAAGGGATATTAAGGCCTCCTTTTAATAGAGAACCGGAACAAAGCATTAACACATGGTGAATACATGAACTCCTCAAACTACGGTCATCACCGGGAGTGGTCCTGACTATTATCACTCCCGGGTTGCCGGATCATAACACGTAGTAGGTGACTATAATTTGCAAGATCGGATCTAGAACATGCATATAGTGGTGATAAGATAAACGGTTCAGATCTGAAATCATGGCACCCGAGCCCAAAGTGACAAGCACTAAGCATGGCAATGTCATACACTACAAAAAAAATACACTTTCGTGATGATACGTGTTTGTCACAGTAGGTCACGTTTTTTGTCATGCATGTACATCCATGACAAATTTATGACAGAATCAAGATAGTCATACCTGTGCTATCGTAGAAGTGTTCCATGACATTACCAAAATTATCATCATAGAAGTGTCCACTTCCATGACGATAAATCGCGCGTCACAGAAGTGCTTTCGTCAAGGGTGACCGACACGTGGCATCCACCGCAACGGAACACCGTTAAGCTATCAGGTTGGATTTTGGATCCGATAACCCGTTAACAGCCCCGACCAATGGGAAATTTCCACGTGTAAAATCATCATTGGCTGGAGGAAACACGTGTCGGCTCATCGCTGGGACAAATGTCATCCACTCATTGGATAGAAGGCGCCTATGATACGTCGACACATGGCACGACCCATCAAGTGTAAATGGGCCGGCCCAACTAAAGGCCCACAAGATTTTGCGGACCATAATGGGCCGGCCCAGTTAAAGGCCCACGAGATTTTGCGGACTATAATGGGCTGGCCCAGCTAAAGGCCCACGAGATTTCACGGGCCATATTAGGCCGGCCCAGTAAAGGCCCACACGATTTTTGTGTGCCATAATGGGCCGGCCCAGGTAAAGGCCCACAAAATTCTTGCGGATCATAATGGGCGGGCCCAGCTAAAGGCTCACGAGATTTCACCGACATTAATGGGCCGGGCCAGCTGTAGGCCCACAAGATTTTGAGGACCCTAGTAGGCCGGCCCATTAACTGGTTGCCATGTTTTGGGCCAAATGCCGGCCCATATTTGATCCGGTCCATTAATGGCCTGCCATGCTCTGGGCCTAATAATGTCCCATATAAGATCCGACCCGTTAAAAGCCTCCCACTTTCTGGGCCAAATCATGGCCCAGATCAGGTCCGGCCCTTTAAGAGGCTTTGGGCTCAATTATGGCCCATATCAGATTCGGCCCGTTGACTTGACGCTATGCTTTTGGGTCCACTTGCTAAAGGCACATTTAGTAATTCAGCCTGATATTAGTTTCGTCCTATTAAGGGCCCATTTAACATTTCGGCCTTATATTAATTTCGGCCTGTTAAAAGCCCGTCATATAGTTGGGCCTAACTATGGCCCGGTTTGCATCCGGCCTGCTCGCAGCCGATATCTGATTGGGCCAAACAAGGACCGAGACAACTTTGGCCTGTTAAAAGCCCGTGAATTGATTCACACAATCATGGGCCGGGGTCCATTTCGGGCTGCTGCCGGCCCGTGAGCTATTCGGCACATTTCAGGTCCAGCCTACTTCTCAGCCTCCTAAAAGCCCATTGAGTTTTCTTGCGAAAAGAGGGCCGTGGGTTACTCGGCCTATTAAAGGCCCAAATCTACTAGTGGGCCAGTTTGACGGGGCCCATGATGCGGATCATACATCGTGATTGCATGATGGCCCGATTATGTACCATAATTTTACGGTTTGGCCGGTTTACTGTGAAGATAGGATATATATACAGTAAAATAACTGCAACATCGTGAATAAGAAAAAACCTAGACTATACAATAAAGAAATTATGGCATATTACATCCACTAGGGATCAAAGTTCGCCACTATGATAATAAAGCACAAGCAGACAGCAGATTACATAAACTGGGCATCAAAGATCGCCACCAGTGCAAATAAACACGCCGACAAAATAATATACAAAACCGACATCACTTCAATAGAGTTCAAGAAAGGTTAGCCCTACTAGGGAGCTGCAGCGCAAGCAGCTGAGCAAGATGATGAGACTGTGCTTGTTCAACACTTATATCTTCCTCACTCTGAAAGATAAACAAGCAGACAGATGACAGGTTTTGCACATAAAAGTATCAGTGCTGACAATTCATCACATTTCTTACCGACGAATAAAGTGACACAGTTTAAAATTGCATTAACACAATATGGTATTGTTCAGGTCAAGACATGGCAGGAAATGACACTGTGAAGGAGTTGGCAGCTTCACGACACCACTGGATTACAGATCAAGAACTCATAAGTATCAATGGTTAGTGTGCTGTCAATTTATCCCATTTCAGAATGGCAAATAAAGAGATGGTTTAAATAATACTCCCTCCGTCTGGAATTACTTGTCATCAAAATGAATGTGTCTAGAACTAAAATACATCTAGATACATCCATTTCAATGACAAGTATTTTCGGACGGAGGGAGTAGTAGATTTTTTTTGCGGGTGATATGACATTGTTCATAGTTAAGACATTGCAGAATATGACATTGTGCTGTAGTGGGTAGGTTCACCACACCACTGGATTACGGATGAAGAACAGAAGCATACATGCAGTGCAAAAGAAGATCACTTGCTCTGTATAGTTTAATTTACATGGTATGAAGAAGGAACTTGGTTGTACAACTGAAAACTTAAAATGAGAAGGACAAACTTTTGTTTATGAACTACATAATAAACTTTAAACATGCAATTTGATGCAAACACCAAAAATAAACAGCTGTTGCTGTCATGCCTAACCAAATATACACAACAAAGTTTTAAGGCTTGAGAAGGACAAACTTACATTACTGGTCAAGACAAGCTCTATAAAGCCCTTGTCCATGCTGATGGGGGGGGGGGCAATTCAAGAAGTTTAGCACAGAATGTTCTTCATAAGCATTACCTTTATTCTACATTTTGTTAAGAGTAAATATAGATGTGATAATATACGAAAAAATGGAGAATATTTAAGATAAGATGAAGAGTGATGCTACATAACCAAGTGGCTATAAATGTATGTACAGCGATACAGGCAAAAGGCACAGCCAAGAGCAATGCACAGCTAAACTTCTTCAGTACCAACCTTATGGTAAGAGTAAATATAGATCTGATGTGTAGAAAATGGAGGGCAAAGGAAAATAAGGTGCAGAGTGATGGTACATGAACAACTACCTGTCAATATAAGTACACTGATAAAGGACAGCATGTACTTACAAGAACAATGCAGAGCTAAAAAATTTATTGGCATTGGATATATTCTACACTAATGTAACCATTCATACAGATCAGATAATTGGGAGCGAACAATTGATAAGCAAGCTATCATGCATACTGTTGTCACATAATGAACCAGGTATGTATGCAAGTACAGTGATACAAGACAATAGGTACTAACAAGAGAAAAGCAGCGGGAAGCATATTTGCGATATCCCGTCGTTCTTTTCAAACCATAATTCTTCTTTGAGCAGATATCCTGCACAAAAGATCCGCAAGGCACATGCGGAAAAGTAAAAGTTCAAATTGTCATGTGATTTCATAGACATTACCTCATCCTGGGAACGAGACCAGTGCATAACAAGGTTTTTCCATTCAATTCTTCTAAATTTAGCACAGGAGACTTCACCGGAAATTCGTTTATAGACTTGCCATCAAAGTGTGATTTCCTCAGGTAACACCGATACTGCTGCAATGCTTCCTTGAAAAGCACAAGCAAGCTTTGCTCGTCATGACTATCCAGATTGACCCTCACCTAGTTACAACAATGTAATGTAAATCATTGATGTGTTCGATCAGCAGAAAACAAGAAAATAATAAGGGCCATTTGCATTTCTGCCCCTAACTCGAACCACCTACTCAGATTTGCCCCTAATTTCAAAGCATGCTCAAATTTGCCCCTCTGCCGTTAAGTCACTACTCAGAAATGCCCTTCCATCCAGTCAAAGGCCTTTGACCGTCAGAGGCCCATGTGTACTGTAGAAGACGGAAAGTGCTACAATATTGGACGGAAAGTGCTACAGTACTGTATGGAAGGGCATTTTTGAGTAGTGACTTAACGACGGAGGGGCAAATTTGAGCATGCTTCAAAATTAGGGGCAAATCTGAGTAGTGGGTTCGAGTTAGGGGCACAGATGTAAATGTCCCAAATAATAACCATGAATAATAGCACTTACACGTAAGTTGGACAGGAAGATGTGAAAATGGTGTTTGTCTTCACTATAATCTTCCCATGATGGGAATAGATGCACGTAGTACCTAACAACATTGAAAGCATTGTCTTTTAAACTGGGAATAAATGGAATGGGGTTCCAATCTATAGGAATTGGCCATCTCTGCAGTTGGGATAGGTCTTCGGCCTGTGGACTTGCTGTACTTTTTGCTGGAGTGGGATTTTTCTATGGTACGGCTGGTGCTATGGCAAATGAAATCGGTATACCTTTTGCTGGAGTGCAGGTCCTGTGTGGTGGGGCTAGTGGTGTGGCCAGTGAAGTATGGGTACAATCTGCTAGACTCAGTCCTATGTTTTGTGTCGCTGGTTGTACAACCAATATAAGTGGGGCGCTGTCTGATTTCTCCAGCACCACCATGTTTTTCAAGGACTTTGCTGGTGCTCCTTCAGGTTCGGCAATCACCCTCTTCCTTTTTGATGTCTGATGCACAAGAACAATATTTGAGTGGAAAAACATGGTATGACGACAGATGGAATATGTATTGATAATGGATGGGCATAGCATCTGGAGTTATATGATGAGTAAACTAAGCAGATGGTGGTGCAACAAAGTAGAGGAAATGCAAGACAACATATGCAAGATACGCACAATCAATAAAACCTTGCCAAATTAGAACATGCACCTTGATGGGTGAACAGGACAGGCCATCTGCCTTTGACTCCTCGATGTTAGAATAGTCATTTGGATCATATTCTGAACAAGAATCAACAGGTGGGGAGCGTACGAGTTTCATTGCTTCCAGAATGGCACTCAATGCCTTGGTGCCAATTTTGGAAGTCATTGTAGTGTTCCACAATATTCTTCTGATGCGCAGATTCTGATATTCACTGTAATTGCGTATAATATCTAAGAACCATGAAAACAGAAATAGTTGTGAGATTATCTTTGTAATGCAGATGATATTCTAATATAGGGGTGCCCCTGTAAACACTTATGTGCTATCACTAGATTCTGATGAGAGAGCTCATGTGTGCTGTAATATCGTGCGTGCATTTATATAATCTGGCACAAGTACACAAAAAATAGGCTCCAGAAGTAAGGATAGCTGGCAGATGATAGGTTCATAATATACTGTGTACAGAGTTTATTGCCAAACCATGATAACAAGAGCACACAACAACTAGGTAGATCATAGTGTACATAACAGGGGTGCACCATAACCACGATATATAAATCGGGAAAGTGGAACTGGCTTGAAAATACGGTGTTGTATTGCCGCTAGTAATTGAAAGCCTATCGATCACGTACAGGCCAGCACTATCGAACATGGTAAAGAAGAGCAAGCAGATTTTGGATAATAAAATGTTGGTTGCGCAGTGCCCACACATGATGAACCAGAGCGCATTAAGAATGCAACTCCCAGCTATCTCTCGACCATTTCAGGCGGTTGGATGAAGATCCTGCGTCTCCTAACCCTTCTTCTTCCTTGTGTCTAAATCTTCCCATACAGAACACCGCACGGGCCGCCGGCTGGACCACTGGCCCCCACCGCCAGTGTTCCTCCGCCACCCCCACCCCCACCCGCGTCGAGTTTTCTTTGTTCGGTGAGGCCCCACAACCACCCGAGCCCCTTGGATCGCACCGGCGAGCTCCGACGAGCTCTGAAAAATCGACTGAACCAATTTTGAAATTTAGTCTACTATGATTTAACTAGTGTGGAATATAAAAGGGGAAAACCATAAGCATTGGGAGTATAGTGTTGAGCGTGCCATGGCGGATCTGAAGGTGCAAACCGGACAAAGGCAACTTCGCAACCACCTCTGGTGCGGCACCGTGTACGCATCTGCTGAGAATTTGACGGTGCTGCGGTAGCGATGGCTGTTGGCGGCGTGGGAGCAGATCTAGGAGGGTAGGTCGTGGCGGCGGGTGTTGGGGAACGTAGTAATTTCAAAAAAATTCCTACGCACACGCAAGATCATGATGATGCATAGCAACGAGAGGGGGAGTGTATCTTCATACCCTTGAAGATTGCTAAGCGGAAGCGTTTATCAACGCGGTTGATGTAGTCATACGTCTTCACGATCCGACCGATCCAAGTACCTAACGCACGGCACCTCCGAGTTCTGCACACGTTTAGCTCGATGACGTCCTCGCCTTCTCGATCCAGCAAGACGGGTGAAGTACTAGATGAGTTCCGGCAGCACGACGGCGTGGTGACGGTGTTAGTGAAGAACAATCTCCGTAGGGCTTCGCCTAAGCACTACGGAAACTATGACGGAGGATAAACTAGAGGGGATGGGGTTGCCGGCACACGGCTTGGTGTTTCTTGATGTTTCTTTGGTGCTAGCCCTGCCCCACTATTTATATGTTGAGCCTTGGGGTCGAAACTTGGAGTAAAAGCCTCCACAAAGTCGGTTTCACCCGAAAGGCAAGAGTCCTTCTCAGACTCCAGGGCCAGACGCCAGGGTTCCCGGCGTCTGGACCCAAATGCCAGGGACCCTGGCGTCTGGCCCCTGGACTCCGCAAAACTTCCTTTTGCGCTTTCCAAAAACCTTGTGGGCTTTCCCCTTTGGCCCAAATAACGTGTTCTCTTACCCAAACATTTCGGGAAATATCCGGAACCCCTTCCGGTGAATTCCGGAACCCTTCCAGAGATCAAACGCTATTATCCCATATATCAAACTTTATCTCCGGACCATTTCGGAGTTCCTCGTCATGTCCATGATCTCATCCGGGACTCCGAACAACATTCGGTTACCAACATGCATAACTCATATAATACTATATCGTCAACGAAACGTTAAGCGTGCGGACCCTACTGGTTCGAGAACTATGTAGACATGACCGAGACACGTTTCCGGTCAATAACCAATAGCGGGACCTGGATGCCCATATTGGCTCCCACATATTCTACGAAGATCTTTATCGGTCAAACCGCATAACAACATACGTTGTTCCCTTTGTCATCGGTATGTTACTTACCCGAGATTTGATCGTCGGTATCCAATACCTAGTTCAATCTCATTACTGGCAAGTCTCTTTACTCGTTACGTAATGCATCATTCCATAACTAACTCATTAGCTAAATTGCTTGCAAGGCTTATAGTGATGTGCATCACCGAGAGGGCCCAGAGATACCTCTCCGACAATCGGAGTGACAAAACCTAATCTCGAAATACGCCAAGCCAACATGTACCTTCGGAGACACCTGCAGTACTCCTTTATAATCACCCAGTTACGTTGTGACGTTTGGTAGCACCCAAAGTGTTCCTCCGGTAAACGGGAGTTGCATAATCTCATAGTTACAGGAACATGTATAAGTCATGAAGAAAGCAATAGCAACATACGAAACGGTCAAGTGCTAAGCTAACAGAATGGATCAAGTCAATCACATCATTCTCCTAATGATGTGATCCCGTTAATCAAATGACAACTCATGTCTATGGCTAGGAAACTTAACCATCTTTGATTCAATGAGCTAGTCAAGTAGAGGCATACTAGTGACACTATGTTTGTCTATGTATTCACACATGTATTATGTTTCCGGTTAATACAATTCTAGCATGAATAATAAACATTTATCATGATATAAGGAAATAAATAATAACTTTATTATTGCCTCTAGGGCATATTTCCTTCAGTCTCCCACTTGCACTAGAGTCAATAATCTAGTTCACATCGCCATGTGATTTAACACCAATATTCACATCTGTATGTGATTAATACCCATAGTTCACATCGTCATGTGATCAACACCCAAAGGGTTACTAGAGTCAATAATCTAGTTCACATCGTTATGTGATTAACAACCAAAGAGTACTAAGGTATGATCATGTTTTGCTCGTGAGAGAAGTTTAGTCAACGGGTCTGTCACATTCAGAGCCGTATGTATTTTGCAAATATCTATGTCTACAATGCTCTGCACGGAGCTACTCTAGCTAATTGCTCCCACTTTCAATATGTATCTAGACCGAGACTTAGAGTCATCTAGATTAGTGTCAAAACTTGCATCGACGTAACCCTTTACGACGAACCTTTTATCACTTCCATAATCGAGAAACATATCCTTATTCCACTAAGGATAATTTTGACCACTGTCCATTGATCTACTCCTAGATCACTATTGCACTCCCTTGCCAAGCTTAGTGGTAGGGTATGCAATAGATCTGGTACACAGCATGGCATACTTTATAGAACCTATGGCTGATGCATAGGGAATGACTTTCATTCTCTTTCTATCTTCTTCCATGGTCGGGTTTTGAGTCTTACTCAATCTCACACCTTGTAACACAAGCAAGAACTCTTTCTTTAACTGTTCCATTTTGAACTACTTCAAAATCTTGTCAAGGTATGTATTCATTGAAAAACTTATCAAGCGTCTTGATCTATCTCTATATATCTTGATGCTCAATATATAAGTAGCTTTGCCAAGGTCTTTCTTTGAAAAAACTCCTTTCAAACACTCCTATATGCTTTGCAGAATAATTCGACATTATTTCCGATCAACAATATGTCATTCACATATACTTATCAGAAATGTTGTAGTGCTCCCACTCACTTTCTTGTAAATACAGGCTTCACCGCAAGTCTGTATAAAACTGTATGCTTTGATCAACTTATCAAAGCATATATTCCAACTCCGAGATGCTTGCACCAGTCCATAGATGGATTGCTGGAGCTTGCATATTTTGTTAGCACCTTTAGGATTGACAAAACCTTCTGGTTGCATCATATACAACTCTTCTTTTAAGAAAACCATTAAGGAATCCAGTTTTGACATCCATTTGCTAGATTTCATAAAATGTGGCAATTGCTAACTTGATTCGGACAGACTTTAAGCCTCGCTACAATTGAGAAAATCTCATTGTAGTCAACACCTTGAACTTGTCAAAAACCTTTTTGTGACAAGTCGAGCTTTGTAGATAGTAACACTACTATCAACATCTGTCTTCCTCTTGAAGATCCATTTATTTTCTATGGCTTGCCGATCATCCGACAAGTCCACCAAAGTCCATACTTTGTTCTCATACATGGATCATATCTCAGATTTTATGGCCTCAAGTCATTTCGCGGAATATGGGCTCATCATCGCTTCCCCATAGTTTGTAGGTTCATCATGGTCTAGTAACATGACTTCCAGAACACGATTACCATACCACTCTGGTGCGGATCTTACTCTGGAAGACCCACGAGGTTTGGTAGCAACTTGATCTGAAGTTTCATGATCATCATCATTAACTTCCTCACTAATTGGTGTAGGAATCACTGGAACTGATTTCTGTGATGAACTACTTTCCAATAAGGGAGAAGGTACAATTACCTCATCAAGTTCCACTTTCCTCCCACTCACTTCTTTCGAGAGAAACTCCTTCTCTAGAAAGGATCCATTCTTAGCAATGAATGTTTTTGCCTTCAGATCTGTGATAGAAGGTGTACCCAACAGTTTCCTTTGGGTATTCTATGAAGACACACTTCTCCGATTTGGGTTCGAGCTTATCAGGTTGAAAACCTTTTTCATATAAGCATTGTAACTCCAAACTTTAAGAAACGACAGCTTAGGTTTACTGCTAAACCATAGTTCATATGGTGTCATCTCAACGGATTTAGATGGTGCCCTATTAAACATGAATGCAGCTGCCTCTAATGCATGACCCCAAAACAATAGTGGTAAATCATTAAGATACATCATAGATCACACCGTATCCAATAAAGTGTGGTTACGACGTTCGGACACACCATAACGTTGTGGTATTCCAGGTGGCGTGAGCTGTGAAACTATTCCACATTGTTTTATATGAAGGCCAAACTCGTAACTCAAATATTTTCCTCCACGATCAGATCGTAGAAACTTTATTTTCTTGTTACGATGATTCTCCACTTCACTCTGAAATTCTTTGAACTTTTCAACTATTTCAGACTTATGTTTCATCAAGTAGATATACGCATATCTGCTCAAATCATCTGTGAAGGTCAGAAAATAATGATACTTGCCACGAGCATCAATACTCATTGGATCGCATACATCGGTATGTATTATTTCCAACAAGTCAGTAGCTCGTTCCATTGTTTCGGAGAACGGAGTTTTTAGTCATCTTGCCCAAAAGGCATGGTTCGCAAGCATCAAATGATTCATAACCAAGTGATTCTGAAAATCCATCTTTATGGAGTTTCTTCATGCGCTTTACACCGATATGACCCAAACTGCAGTGCCACAAATAAGTTGCACTATCATTATTAACTTTGCATCTTTTGGCATCAATATTATGAATATGTGTATCACTAAGATCGAGATCCAACAAACTATTTTCATTGGGTGTATGACCATTGAAGGTTTTATTCATTTAAACAGAACAACAATTATTCTCTGATTTTAAATGAATAACCGTATTGCAATAAACATGATCAAATCATATTCATGCTCAACGCAAATGCCAAATAACACTTATTTAGGTTCTACACTAATCCCAAAAGTATAGGGAGTGTGCGATGATGATCATATCAATCTTGGAACTACTTTCCAACACACATCGTCACCTCACCCTCAACTAGTTTCTGTTTATTATGCAACTCCCATTTCGAGTTACTACTCTTAGCAACTAAACCAGTATCAAATACCAAGGAGTTGCTATAAACACTAGTAAAGTACACATCAATAACATGTATATCAAATATACCTATGTTCACTTTGCCATCCTTCTTATCTGCCAAATACTTGGGGTAGTTCCACTTCCAGTGACGAGTCCCTTTGCAGTAGAATCACTTAGTCTTAGGCTTAGGTCCAGACTTGGGCTTCTTCACTTGAGCAGCAACTTGCTTGCTGTTCTTCTTGAAGTTCCCCTTCTTCCCTTTGCCCTTTTTCTTGAAACTAGTGATCTTGTCCACCATCAATACTTTGATGTTTTTCTTTGATTTCTACCTTCGCCGATTTTTGCATCGCGAAGAGCTTGGGAATTGTTTTCATCATCCCTTGCATATTATAGTTCATCACGAAGTTCTACTAACTTGGTGGTGGTGACTAGAGAATTCTGTCAATCACTATCTTATCTGGAAGATTAACTCCCACTTGATTCAAGCAATTGTAGTACCCAGACAATCTGAGCACATGCTCACTAGTTGAGCGATTCTCCTCCATCTTTTAGCTATAGAACTTGTTGAAGACTTCATATCTCTCAACTCGGGTATTTGCTTGAAATATTAACTTCAACTCCTGGAACATCTCATATGGTCCATGAAGTTCAAAACGTCTTTGAAGTCCCGATTCTAAGCCATTAAGCATGGTGCACTAAACTATCAAGTAGTCATCATATTGAGCTAGCCAAACGTTCATAACGTCTGCATCTGCTCCTGCAATAGGTTGTCACCTAGCGGTGCATCAAGGACATAATTCTTCTGCGCGGCAATGAGGATAAACCTCAGATCACGGATCCAATCCGCATCATTGCTACTAACATTTTTCAACACAATTTTCTCTAGGAACATATCAAAATAAACATATGAAAGCAACAACGCAAGCTATAGATTTACAACATAATTTGTAAAATACTACCAAGACTAAGTTCATGATAAATTTAAGTTCAATTAATCATATTACTTAAGAACTCCCACTTAGAAAGACATCCCTCTAATCCTCTAAGTGATCACGTGATCCAAATCAACTAAACCATAACCGATCATCACGTGAAATGGAGTAGCTTTCAATGGTGAACATCATTATGTTGATCATATCTACTATATGATTCACGCTCGACCTTTCGGTCTCCGTGTTCCGAGGCCATATCTGCATATTCTAGGCTCGTCAAGTTTAACCTGAGTATTGCGCATGTGCAAAACTGGCTTGCACCCGTTGTAGATGGACGTAGAGCTTATCACACCCGATCATCACGTGGTGTCTGAGCACGACGAACTTAGGCAACGGTGCATACTCAGGGAGAACACTTCTTGATAATTAGTGAGAGATCATCTTAAAATGCTACCGTCAATCAAAGCAAGATAAGATGCATAAAAGATAAACATCACATGCAATCAATATAAGTGATATGATATGGCCATCATCATCTTGTGCTTGTGATCTCCATCTCCGAAGCACCATCATGATCACCATCGTCACTGGTGCGACACCTTGATCTCCATCGTAGCATCGTTGTCGTCTCGCCAACTATTGCTTCTACGACTATCGCTACCGCTTAGTGATAAAGTAAAGCAATTACAGGGCGATTGCATTGCATACAATAAAGCGACAACCATATGGCTCCTGCCAGTTGCCGATAACTTGGTTACAAAACATGATCATCTCATACGATAAAATATAGCATCATGTCTTGACCATATCACATCACAACATGCCCTGCAAAAACAAGTTAGACGTCCTCTACTTTGTTGTTGCAAATTTTACGTGGCTGCTACGGGCTGAGCAAGAACCGTTCTTACCTACGCATCAAAACTACAACTATAGTTCGTCAAGTTGGTGTTGTTTTAACCTTCGCAAGGACCGGGTGTAGCCACACTCGGTTCAACTAAAGTTGGAGAAACAGACACCCGCTAGTCACCTGTGTGCAAAGCACGACAGTAAAACCAGTCTCGCGTAAGCGTACGCGTAATGTCGGTCCGGGCCGCTTCATCCAACAATACCGCCGAATCAAAGTATGACATGCTGGTAAGCAGTATGACTTGTATCGCCCACAACTCACTTGTGTTCTACTCGTGCATATAACATCAACGCATAAAACCTGGCTCTGATACCATTGTTGGGGAACGTAGTAATTTCAAAAAATTTCCTACGCACACGCAAGATCATGATGATGCATAGCAACGAGAGGGGGAGTGTATCTTCATACCCTTGAAGATCGCTAAGCGGAAGCGTTTATCAATGCGGTTGATGTAGTCATACGTCTTCACAATCCGACCGATCCAAGTACCGAACGCACGGCACCTCTGAGTTCTGCACACGTTCAGCTCGATGACGTCCTCGCCTTCTCGATCCAGCAAGACGGGCGAAGTAGTAGCTGAGTTCCGGCAGCACGACGGCGTGGTGACGGTGTCAGTGAAGAACAATCTCCGCAGGGCTTCGCCTAAGCACTACGGAAACTATGACGGAGGATAAACTAGAGGGGACGGGGTTGCCGGCACACGGCTTGGTGTTTCTTGATGTTTCTTTGGTGCTAGACCTGCCCCTCTATATATATGTTGAGCCTTGGGGTCGAAACTTGGAGTAAAAGCCTCCACAAAGTCGGTTTCACCCGAAAGGCAAGAGTCCTTCTCGGACTCCAGGGCCAGACGCCAGGGTTCCCAGTGTCTGGACCCAGACGCCAGGGACCCTCGTGTCTGGCCCCTGGACTCCGCAAAACTTCCTTTTGCGCTTTCCAAAAACCTTGTGGGCTTTCCCCTTTGGCCCAAATAACGTGTTCTCTTACCCAAACATTTCGGGAAACATCCGGAACCCCTTCCGGTGAATTCTGGAACCCTTCCGGAGATCAAACACTATTATCCCATATATCAAACTTTATCTCTGGACCATTCCGGAGTTCCTCGTCATGTCCATGATCTCATCCGGGACTCCGAACAACATTCGGTTACCAACATGCATAACTCATATAATACTATATCATCAATGAAATGTTAAGCGTGCGAACCCTACGGGTTCGAGAACTATGTAGACATGACCGAGACACGTTTTCGGTCAATAACCAATAGCGGGACCTGGATGCCCATATTGGCTCCCACATGTTCTACGAAGATCTTTATCGGTCAAACCGCATAACAACATACGTTGTTCCCTTTGTCATCAGTATGTTACTTACCCGAGATTTGATCGTCTGTATCCAATACCTAGTTCAATCTCGTTACCGGCAAGTCTCTTTACTCGTTACGTAATGCATCATTCCGTAACTAACTCATTAGCTACATTGCTTGCAAGGCTTATAGTGATGTGCATTACCGAGAGGGCCCAGAGATACCTCTCCGACAATCGGAGTGGCAAAACCTAATCTCGAAATACGCCAACCCAACATGTACCTTCGGAGACACCTGTAGTACTCCTTTATAATCACCCAGTTACGTTGTGACGTTTGGTAGCACCCAAAGTGTTCCTCCGGTAAACGGGAGTTGCATAATCTCATAGTTACAGGAACATATATAAGTCATGAAGAAAGCAATAGCAACATACTAAACAATCAAGTGCTAAGCTAACGGAATGGATCAAGTCAATCACATCATTCTCCTAATGATGTGATCCCGTTAATCAAATGACAACTCATGTCTATGGCTAGGAAACTTAACCATCTTTGATTCAACGAGCTAGTCAAGTAGAGGCATACTAGTGACACTATGTTTGTCTATGTATTCACACATGTATTATGTTTCCGGTTAATACAATTCTAGCATGAATAATAAACATTTATCATGATATAAGGAAATAAATAATAACTTTATTATTGCCTCTAGGGCATATTTCCTTCAGCGGGGCGCGGTGGACGAGATGGTCGTAGGACCGGCGCCGGCAAGGTGGACAACGGCGGGGATGAAGCGAGAGGACGGGATGCAAGGATCCCGGTCCGAAGGCGTGGATGAGAGAGGTCGATCTCTTGTAATGGACGGTGGCGTCGGGGTATCAGCTCCAACATGGTGGAGGAGGACGGCGGTGGATGGGGTGGCGGACGGCGGCGGACAGAGGAGGGTGGGGTGGAGAGGGTGTTTTGGCGCCCATGGAGTACGAATGGGGAAAAGGGAGGTAGAGAGGAAGGGGGGGGACGATGTATTCAGGGCGCGCTTGTCTCAAATGCGAGGAAATTTACAAACTTAGCCCCCGTTTCAAATTTCTACTACATCATAGCAACATTAGTCGGTTGGGGATAAGACGGTAATCTCGCATACACCGAATATTTGCCGATGAGAGTTTGTTTTTGGCGCCCACCGTGTATGAATATGAATCGGGGAGGGAGTCGATTTCGGTCGAGGGCACACTGTGTTTTGGCGCCCACCGTGTATGAATCCGGGTGAGAGGCGGTTATGTCACGTTTGGGTGAAATTACAAACCTACCCCTATCGAAACCGATAGAAATCCAGCAGATAGGCTTTGCATGGCAGGGATAGGCAGTAGTGATTTCCATCTCACAGATTTTGGTTTCGGGCGGTTATTGCGACTTTCCCCGCTTCGTTCAAATTTTGCACAGTGCACGTTTACCATCCCAACTCAATTCGAATCCCATTTGTATTCTACTATTTTTTTCAGGCGGGATCCATTTTCAATTGGAATTTGAAAGTGCAACTATCCCTAGGTGGTTTTGGTAATTTATAACAACATATAGCTCATTGAGCTAATGCTATTCCAAGACTATTATTTCAGGAAAGCTCAATGAATGGCATGGCATGGATGATGAAAGTGGATCCCTCAAAATATCAAGGACAAAGGATTGGCTCAAGCTCAAAAGCTCAAGACTCTTCATTTTACATTTTAGTGATCCAAGATCACATTGAGTCTATAGGGAAAGCCAATACTATCAAGGAGGGATGAGGTGTTGCTTAATGAGCCTCTTGCTTCAAGTGTTAGTGATATGCTCCAAATACCCTCAGCTACTTTCTCACATCCTCATATGACCTAAACCTAAAGCCAAAATCGGTCACACCGATTCTTTCTATCCGGCGCCACCGAGTTCATATGTCATAGCCACTGCCACAAACCCTAGGCAAATCGGTCTCAGCGATAGGGATCTCGGTCTCACCGAGATGGGATTGTAATCTCTCTGTTTCCCTTCGTAACGTTTCGGTCTAACCGAAGTGAGTGATCGGTCCCACCGAGATTGCAATGTAAAATCCCTGTTTCCCTTCCGTAACATTTTGGTTTCACCAAAATGAGCGAATCGGTCCCACCGAGTTTACCTGACCAACTCTCTGGAAAGATTATTACCAAAATCGGTCTCACCGAGCTTGTGTAATCGGTCTTACCGAGATCACTTTATGCCCTAACCCTAACCATATCGGTCCTACCGAGTTGCATGTCGGTCCCACCGAAAACCCTAACGGTCACTAGGTTTACTAAATCGGTCTGACCGAGTTTTTTGATTCGGTCCCACCGAGATTGGTAAATTGTGTGTAACGGTTAGATTTTGTGTGGAGGCTATATATACCCCTCCACCTCCTCTTCATTCGTAAAGAGAGCCATCAGAACAAATCTACACTTCCAACTTACCATTTCTGAGAGAGAACCACCTACTCATGTGTTGAGGCCAAGATATTCCATTCCTACCATATGAATCTTGATCTCTAGCCTTCCCCAAGGTTATTTCCACTCAAATCTTCTTTCCACCAGATCCAAATCCTGTGAGAGAGAGTTGAGTGTTGGGGAGACTATCATTTGAAGCACAAGAGCAAGGAGTTCATCATCAACGCACCATTTGTTACTTCTTGGAGACTGGTGTCTCCTAGATTGGCTAGGTGTCACTTGGGAGCCTCCGACAAGATTGTGGAGTTGAACCAAGGAGTTTGTAAGGGCAAGGAGATCGCCTACTTCGTGAAGATCTACTGCTAGTGAGGCAAGTCCTTCGTCCGCGATGGCCATGGTGGGATAGACAAGGTTGCTTCTTCGTGGACCCTTCGTGGGTGGAGCCCTCCGTGGACTCATGCAACCGTTACCCTTCGTGGGTTGAAGTCTCCATCAACGTGGATGTACGATAGCACCACCTATCGTAACCACGACAAAAACATCCGTGTCTCCAATTGCGTTTGAATCCTCCAAACCCTTCCCTTTACTTTGTTGCAAGTTGCATGCTTTAATTTCTGCTGCCTATATACTCTTTGCATGCTTGCTTGATTTGTGTGATGATTGCTTGACTTGTCCAAAGGTTGCTAAAATCTGCCAAACTCTAAAATTGGGAAAAGGTTAAGTTTTTAATTGGTCAAGTAGTCTAATCACCCCCCTCTAGACATACTTCAAGGTCCTATAGAATTACATTCTATATACATCATTTTTTATATATACTTTCAAAAGCACAACACCATTTATACATAAATATGGTTTACAAATGGCATGATCTCAGATTCATAAGGTTGTATCAATCAATTTGGATTTTCAAATATTTGAAACCACTTTATGTTGAAATCCAATGTATGCATTCCTCGCTAACTGTCTCCAATTAATGTGTGTTTCATGCGGGTTTTTTAACTTCTCAAACAAGTATAACGTGTTTCACACACGCAACATATAGTGTAATCCCGTTTAGACATTAATTGCATATAAACCATGCATTGTTTGTAATTGAAGAATCTATGGATCACCAATATTGATAAACTATATAAAATTACACGTGTGCCCAAATTCAAATGAATATGCATGTTTGATACACCAATTTGTGTATGTCATGATCTCCAGTTAAATATTTGAATCCCCTTTAATCCGGATATTCGTCTCATATAGCTATCACTCATGCTTATATAGGACTATCTCTCTGGACCTATGCGCGTTCATCGTCTCTCAGGCATCTCTCGTGCTACCTGTATGTCGACAATGATCTTTTATCTTCGTAGCACACTGACGGTACTCTCTCCCTCGACCTTCATCACTCTATCTCTCTCTAAGTATATCTCGCTCCCTGCTATGTGTCTCTAGCTATGATTCTCCATGTGGAATCTCTATCTCTCACACAAACACAAAACTTTGTCTCCTGGGGTCTCATTTCTCTCAACTATTCCCATATATGCCACTCGCACACCCCTCATATATAGAGGTCTTTCGCTCCTTAGATATGAGAACCTACGACTCTTCCTCTTCAATATCTCTTTCTCACACACAAACACAAACTCTGTCTCCCAGGGTCTCATATTTCTCCATTGTTCTCTTGTATGTCGCTCAAACACACCCTCTCTCCCTAGAAATATCTTGTGTTCCCTCATATGTCTCTCTAGCTATCACTCTCGTTGTGAAATATCTTTATCTCTTGCAGACACAAAACTCCGTCTCTCTGAATCTCATTTCTCTCTGATATCTGTTTGTATGTGACTCACATGCACCCTCTCTCTATCTCTCTCACACCCACACACATAACCCAGCCTTCTGATCCACTCGACTCCTATCTCTAACGCACACTAGCTAGCATCTTTATCTTTCTATTTATCTGTTTCTCCATCAACCTTCTTTCTCGCCCTCACTCTTGATTCCTATCACACACACTACATATGTTTCTCTCTACATGCAGTCAAGTGCCCTCTCACACACATATATAACTTCACCCTTTGAACCACCCGACGGTCATCTCCAACACCCAAACTAATGGATGTCCCTCTAGCTAGCATCTCCATCTCTGTATCTATCTGTAGTTTCTTGATGTCTACTACACAACCTTCTTCTTGTAGACGTTGTTGGGCCTGCAAGTGCACAGGTTTGTAGGACAGTAGCAAATTTCTCTCAAGTGAATGACCTAAGGTTTATCAATCCGTGGGAGGCGTAGGATGAAGATCGTCTCTCTCAAACAACCCCACAACCAAATAACAAAGAGTCTCATGTGTCCCCAACACACCCAATACAATGGTAAATTGTATAGGTGCACTAGTTCGGCGAAGAGATGGTGATACAAGTGCAATATGGATAGTAGATATGGATATTTGTAACATGAAATTATAAAAACAGCAAGGTAACTAATGGTAAAAGTGAGCGTAAACGGTATTGCAATGATAGGAAACAAGGCCTAGGGTTCATACTTTCACTAGTGCAAGTTCTCTCAACAATAATAACATAGATATATCATATAACAATCCCTCAACATGCAACAAAGAGTCACTCCAAAGCCACTAATAGCCGAGAAGAAACGTAGAGATTATGGTAGGGTACAAAACCACCTCAAAGCTATTCTTTCGGATCAATCTATAAAAGAGTTCGTACTAGAATAACACCTTAAGACACAAATCAACCAAAACCCTAATGTCACCTAGATACTCCATTGTCACTTCAAGTATCCGTGGGCATGATTATACGGTATGCATCACACAATCTCAGATTCATCCAACCAACACAATGTACTTCAAAGAGTGCCCCGAAGTTTCTACCGGAGAGTCAAGAACGTGTGCCAACCCCTATGCATAGGTTCATGGGCGGAACCCGCAAGTTGGTCACCAAAACATACATCAAGTGGCACATGATATCCCATTGTCACCACAGATAAACACGGCAAGACATACATCAAGTGTTCTCATAAAAGACTCAATCCGATAAGATAACTTCAAAGGGGAAACTCAATTCATCACAAGAGAGTAGAGGGGGAGAAACATCATAAGATCCAACTAAAATAGCAAAGCTCGGGATACATCAAGATCGTGCCATAGAGGGAACACGAGAGAGAGAGAGAGAGAGAGATCAAACGCGTAGCTACTGGTACATACCCTCAGCCCCGAGGGTGAACTACTCCCTCCTCGTCATGGAGAGCGCCGGGATGATGAAGATGGACACCGGTGATGGATTCCCCCTCCGGTAGGATGCCGGAACGGGCTCCCGAGAGGTTTTTGGTGGCTACAGAGGCTTGCGGCGGCAGAACTCTCGATCTATCTTGATATTTGATGGTTTTAGGGTACGTAGGGTTATATAGGCGAAAGAAGTCGGTTGGGGGGTGCTCGAGGGGTCCACGAGACAGGGGGCCGTGCCCTGTAGGGGGGGGGAGCTATCTCCTGGGCTCCTCGAGGATCTTCTGACTTGATCTCCAAGCCTCCAGGATGATAATATTCCAAAAAAACACGTTGCCGAAGGTTTCATTCCGTTTGGAATCCGTTTGATATTCCTTTTCTTCGAAATACTGAAAGAGGCAATAAAACAGCAATATGGGCTGGGCCTCCGGTTAATAGGTTAGTCCCAAAAGTAATATAAAAGTGTATAATAAAGCCCATAATCATTCAAAACACATAGTAATATAGCATGGATGCTTCTTAAATTATAGATGCGTTGGAGACGTATCAGCATCCCCAAGCTTAATTCCTACTCGTCCTCGAGTAGGTAAATGATAAAGAAAGAACTTATGAAATGTGAATGCTAGAAGGTGCACAAGTTTGATCAATGATAATTTCAATCACCTTTTCTAGCATGATAATATGTCATAACAATAGTTCATCTCATAAAACTTTTCATAATCAAGTAACAAGCAATTCACATGTTAAAGCATAGACCATAATCTTTCTTGAAAAGTAGCAAACTTCATTCTTAGTCATCAAACAATTGCATTTCATCCTATTTTCAGGAAGGGCCTATGTCAGAGCTTTGATTTAGCAAACTTCACATACTCAACCATCATATAGTATTCTACAATTGATAACACTCACGCAATACTTGTGGTTATGAAGTTTTAATCAGACACAGAGAAAGATTGGGGCTTATAATGTTGCCTCCAAACGTATTCACCTTTGGGTGATATCAACAATAATAGTTCATGCTAACTTACATCCAATTGGATATATATATCAGGATCACCCCAACACAAAGTTCTTGCCAAAGGACAAAATGAAAAAGGGAAAGGTGAAGATCACCTTGACTCTTGCATAAAAGTAAAAGACATAAAGTAAAAGATAGGCCCTTCGCAGAGGGAAGCAGAGGTTGTCATGTGCTTTTAGGGTTGGATACACAAAATATTAATGCGAAAGAACGTCACTTTATATTGCCCCTTATATATGGACCTTTATTATGCAGTCCGTCGCTTTTATTGCTTCCATAACAAGTTCGTACAAAGCTTATTTTCTCCGCACTAATAAGTCATGCATATTTAGAGAGCAATTTTTATTGCTTGCATCGATGACAACTTACTTGAAGGATCTTACTCAATCCATAGGTAGGTATGGTGGACTCTCATGGCAAAAACTGGGTTTAAGGATATTTGGAAGCATAAGTAGTATCTCTACTTGGTGCTAGGAATTTTGGCTAGCATGAGGGGGAAAGGCAATCTCAACATGTTTGAATGATCCATGACAATATACTTTAATTGAGATGTCAGAAAACATAAACCATTACGTTGTCTTCCTTGTCCAAGATCAACTCTTTAGCATGTCATACTTAATGAGTGCTCCCAATCATAAAAGATGTCTACGATAGTATATTTATATGTGAAATCTCTCTTCCTTCAATATTCTTTCATGAATTGTTCAAATGACCAATACAATGATTGCTAACCTTCAATAAATTTACAACCTCTACTTCTTAGACGTGAAGTCATTACTCCCCATGGGATAATCAAATGAGGCATATATAATTTCAGATTTATGACAATCAACTCATTCAACCATTTACTCATAAGATATAAGTGAAGCACACGAGTAAATGACAAACTACTCTAAAAAGATATAAGTGAAGATCAATGAGTAGCTAAATAATTATGTAGCTAATGTGAAGACTCTCTCTCATTCAAGAATTTCAGATCTTGGTATTGTATTCAAACAGCAAGCAAAAAAATGACATTTCAAGGATAGCACAACTCATGTGAAGAAGCAAAAACTTAGGCTCAAACGATACTAACCGATAGTTGTTGAAGAAGAAAGGTGGGATGCCTACCGGGGCATCCCCAAGCTTAGATGCTTGAGACTTCTTGAAATATTATCTTGGGGTGCCTTGGGCATCCCCAAGCTTGAACTTTTGTGTCTCCTTAATTCCTCTCATATCATGGTTTCTCTATTTCTCAAAAGCTTCATCCACAACAAACTCAACAAGAACTCGTGAGATAGGTTAGTATAAACCAATGCAAAACCTTATCATTTTCTACTGTAACAAATCACTAAAATTATTATTCAACATTGCATACTAAATGCTTCTGCATATTTAATACTCCTATCCTCAAATAGAATCATTAAACAAGCAAACATATACAAACAATGCAAACATAACAGCAATCTGCCAAAACAGTACAGTCTATAAAGAATGCAAGAGTACCAATACTTTCCTAACTCCAAAAATGATGAAATAAAATTCCCGCTGTAGTAAATTTATCATAGCTCCTTATGCAAAAAGTTTCAACATTATATCATGCTCTGATTTTTCTAGGGAATGTTTGCAACAGCGGTAAACTTTCTGTTTTCAAACAGCAACATGTATACTAGCAAAATAAGCATGGCAAAGGCTATCCTTGACATTTTTATTGAAACTAAAGATGCAAAACATTATTCTAAATAACAGCAAGAAAATACTAACAAAAGAAAATGACACTCCAAGCATAACACATATCATGTGGTGAATAAAAATGTAGCTCCAAGTAAAGTTACCGATGAGCGAAGACAAAAGAGGGGATGCCATTCGGGGCGTCCCCAAGCTTAGGCTCTTGGTTGTCCTTGAATATTACCTTGGGGTGCCTTGGGCATCCCCAATCTTAGGCTCTTGCCGCTCCTTATTCCATAGTCCATCGAATCTTTACCAAAAACTTGGAAACTCCACAACACAAAACTCAACAGAAAACTCGTAACCTCCGTTAGTATAAGAAAATAAAACCACCACTTAGGTACTATAATGAACTCATTCTTAATTCATATTGGTGTTATATATACTGTACTCCAACTTATCTATGGTTCATACCACTTAATACTAGCCATAGATTCATCAAAAATAAGGAAACAACACATAGAACACAGAATCTGTCAAAAACAGAACAGTCTGTAGTAATCTGTATCAAACGTATACTTATGGAACTCCAAACATCCTACGAAATTAGGAAGGTCTAAGAAATTTGTGTACAAATCCATAGCAAGAAGAATCATATCAGAAGGACGTTTCTATGAATTAACAAAACTAATTTACTGGATGCAAAAGTTTCTGATTTTCAGCAGGATCAACACAACTATCACCGTAAGCCATCCTAAAGGTCTTACTTGGCACTTTATTGAAAAAAAACATGATTAATACAGTATCATAATCATGTGAACACACAAAAACAGTAAGGATAAATATTGGGTTGTCTCCCAACAAGCGCTTTTCTTTAATGCCTTTCTAGCTAGGCATGATGACGACAATGATGCTCACATAAAAGATAAGAATTGAAACATAACGGGAGCATCATGAAGCATATGACTAGCACACTTAAGTCTAACCCACTTCCTATGCATAGGGATTTTGTGAGCAAACAACTTATGGGAAAAATAATCAACTAGCGTAGGAAGGCAAAATAAACATAGCTTCAAGATTTTCAACACATAGGGAGGAAACTTGACATTATTGCAATTCCTACAAGCATATATTCCTCCCTCATAATAATTTTCAGTAGCATCATGAATGAATTCAACAATATAACCAGCACCTAAAGCATTCTTTTCATGATCTACTAGCATAGAAAATTTACTACTCTCCACATAAGCAAAATTCTTCTCATTCGGAATAGTGGGAGTATCATAAGAGACTTGAACACTAAAATTGTTTCCACATTAAAAGAGTAATGTTCAGAAAAAGTGTAATCATAATCATGACAAGATTTATAAATATAATCATCACTACTTTTTATAGCATAAGTTTCATCACAATAATCATCATAAGTAGCAACTTCGTTCTCATCATAATCGATTGAAACCTCTCCCAAGATAGTGGAATCACTAAATAAAGTTGACACTCTTCCAAATCCACTTTTGTATTCATCACAATAAAATTCAACATCCTCCAAAATAGTGGGATCACTACTTCCTAAAGTTGACTCTCTTCCGAACCCACTTTCATCAATATAATCATCATAGGTAGGAGGCATGCTATCATCATAACAACTTTGCATATCAAAACTTGGGATGCTAAAAATATCATCTTCATTAAACATAGCATCCCCAAGCTTGGGACAAACATTAATTTCAGCAAATATATTATCAAATATTTCATCGTCATCAAACATAGCTTCCCCAAGCTTGGGCTCTTTCATATCATAAGCATAATCACTCTCATCATTAAAATATGAATAACACCAATAGTATAGCAATTATCATCATCAAAATGAGTAGTAGGAGCAACATCATTTGGGAGGGATACCTTTCTACCTTTGTTGCTCCTTCTTTTCTTTTTCTTCTTCACATTATGTGTGGGTTCAACCTTCCTCTTTGAGCTCCTTATTGATGGGATTGGTTGAATAGAAAGCTCCTCCTCGTTACCTGATTCATCATAAGAAATAATAGGAGGATATTGGGAAGTCTCTTCCCTTTCATTAGTATTCTCATCCTCTTCTATTTGCTTTCTTTTCTTTAGGTAATTGGCAATATAAGGATTTTCAATGCAATTCTCCGCACAAAACATGTAAATCTTTTCTAAATCAATATCAAGAAAATGCTTAAGATTAAATTCTGGAATAGGCTTAGTTAAACATTTCAACTCTTCACACCCCAAAAGCAATCTAAGTTCATTGTAATGAGAAAGGGAGATCAAATCATCACAATTTTTGGACACGATCCGATCATGAAACAATTTGCATTGGAGATGTAAATGATCTTGTTTATTGCAAAATTCACAACGGGAAAGATATCTTAAATACTCCGCACTCTTATCTAGCCTTTCTTGCAACTTCTTAGTTTCTAAATACTTATGTCTCTTGCAATATATATCTTCTTTATTTGGTGTGTTTATGCAAACATGCACTCCACAAAAGTTGACATGCTTATGAGAGATATTTTCATCATGACTAGAGCAATCATCATTAGTACTATGGATATTCAAGGAGTTTATACTAACAACATTGCAATCATGCTCATCATTCAAAGATTTAGTACCAAGAAATTTAATGCATTCTTCTTCTAGCACTTGAGCACAATTTTCCTTTCCTCAAACTCACGAAAGATATTGAAAAGACGAAGCGTATGAGACAAACTTAACTCCATTTTTAGTTTTCTTTTATAAACTAAACTAGTGATAAAACAAGAAACAAAAAGATTTGATTGCAAGATCTAAAGATATACCTTCAAGCACTCACCTCCCCGGCAACGGCACCAGAAAAGAGCTTGATGTCTACTACACAACCTTCTTCTTGTAGACGTTGTTGGGCCTGCAAGTGCACAGGTTTGTAGGACAGTAGCAAATTTCCCTCAAGTGGATGACCTAAGGTTTATCAATCCATGGGAGGCGTAGGATGAAGATGGTCTCTCTCAAACAACCCTGCAACCAAATAACAAAGAGTCTCTTGTGTCCCCAACACACCCAATACAATGGTAAATTGTATAGGTGCACTAGTTCGGCGAAGAGATGGTGATACAAGTGCAATATGGATAGTAGATATGGATATTTGTAATCTGAAATTATAAAAACAGCAAGGTAACTAATGGTAAAAGTGAGCATAAACGGTATTGCAATGATAGGAAACAAGGCCTAGGGTTCATACTTTCACTAGTGCAAGTTCTCTCAACAATAATAACATAAATAGATCATATAACAATCCCTCAACATGCAACAAAGAGTCACTCCAAAGACACTAATAGCGGAGAACAAATGTAGAGATTATGGTAGGGTACGAAACCACCTCAAAGCTATTATTTTGGATCAATCTATAAAAGAGTTCGTACTAGAATAACACCTTAAGACACAAATCAACCAAAACCCTAATGTCACCTAGATACTCCATTGTCACTTCAAGTATCCGTGGGCATGATTATACGATATGCATCACAGAATCTCAGATTCATCCAACCAACACAAAGTACTTCAAAGAGTGCCCTGAAGTTTCTACCGGAGAGTCAAGAACGTGTGCCAACCCCTATGCATAGGTTCATGGGCGGAACCCGCAAGTTGGTCACCAAAACATACATCAAGTGGAACATAATATCCCATTGTCACCACAAATAAACATGGCAAGACATACATCAAGTGTTCTCATAAAAGACTCAATCCGATAAGATAACTTCAAAGGGGAAACTCAATTCATCACAAGAGAGTAGAGGGGGAGAAACATCATAAGATCCAACTACAATAGCAAAGCTTGGGATACATCAAGATCGTGTCATAGAGGGAACACGAGAGAGAACACGAGAGAGAGATATCAAACACATAGCTACTGGTACATATCCTCAGCCCCGAGGGTGAACTACTCCCTCCTCGTCATGGAGAGCATCGGGATGATGATGATGGCCACCGGTGATAGATTCCCCCTTTGGCAGGGTGCCGGAACGGGCTCCCGAGAGGTTTTTGGTGGCTACAGAGGCTTGCGGCAGCGGAACTCCCGATCTATCTTGATATTTGATGGTTTTAGGGTACGTAGGGTTATATAGGCGAAAGAAGTCGGTCGGGGGGTGCTCGAGGGGTCCACGAGACAGGGGGCCACGCCCTGTGTGTGTGTGTGGGGGGGGGGGGCGCCCCTATCTCTTAGGCTGCTCGAGGATCTTCTGACTTGATCTCCAAGCCTCTAGGATGATAATCTTCCAAAAAAACACGTTGCCGAAGGTTTCATTCCGTTTGGACTCCGTTTGATATTCCTTTTCTTCGAAATACTGAAATAGGCAATAAAACAACAATATGGGCTCGGCCTCCGGTTAATAGGTTAGTCCCAAAAGTAATATAAAAGTGTATAATAAAGCCCATAATCATTCAAAACACATAGTAATATAGCATGAATGCTTCATAAATTATAGATGCGTTGGAGACGTATCATTTCTCCGTCAACATTTCTTTCTCGCACGGAGTCTTGCTTCCTATCACCCACACTATATATGTCTCTCCATACATATGCATTTATAGGTTGATCTCTTTTGCACAATCATTGCGCCTCACCCCTCTGCTCGCCATAGATGCATGCTCCAGCCCACGCCACTATCTCTTAAAGACAAAAACACATGCTCAATTGTCGGGCCTTCTTCCCTGCATTCTCACATGCATGAATATTGTCATACCGACCCGTCTCTCCCATGTCGTTGATCTTATGACTTATGTCTTCTTTCTTTTATCTCGATCATGCGCACGCGCACACACACACATCCCACGTATACATGTATACCTCTCACACATGCACGTTCAAGGTCTCTATGTCTCCATACGTAGTTAATTACCCTCAATCCTAACGCCACATCGAATCGTTCTCCTCTTTTGTGCACATAACTTCCACCTGGATGGGCAAAACACACACTCACACTTAGCAATCTCCTTCTAGCTACCCCCCTCGTGCACCTCTCACTCTTCCCTATATCCCCAAAACCAATAAGACCATCCCTTAGTTTAATTCCCGCCTACATGCACCATCGATATATAGTAGTCTTCCTTGGTGTCTCTTGAACAAACACGTTCTCTCGATGTCGACTCCTCTCACGCGCACGCACCTTCTCTTCCTCTCTACGGGCATTTTCTCTCTCGCACCCCATCGTTGGTGGCCTCTTCCATACACATCACCTCTCTATGATGAAGCCATGCACACTTAAATTACATCCGCCACAGAGGACCTCGCAACACACACACACACACCCACACACACCCACACCCACACACCCACACACACACTAAGACTCCATCTCTCTCTCTCTCTCTCACACACACACACACAAACACACACACACGCATGCACCCCCCCACACACTTAGACTCCATCTCTCTCTCTCTCTCTCACACACACACAAACTAAGACTCCATCTCTCTCTCTCCTCTCTCTCTCTCTCTCACACACACACACACCCCACACACACACTAAGACTCCATCTCACACATACATGCTCTAGGCGGAGCATTTGTTCCTACCACCCTTCATCCAACCTTACCCGTATGATAAACAGTCACCTTTATTTACTTGCATAACATGGACAGATTCCACTTTACTTTAGTGGTCAGCAAAATTATCATCTGTACCCTTATAAAAAAACGAGTTGGCAATGATGGTGTGCCTGCCATCTTGTAATGCAGACCGTATGATCTATATATACGGATAGAAAGCAAACTATGATAATTTTACAAAAGATACCCAGACCTCTCTCCACATCATTATCTCTCGCAACCTCATTGCTCAGCAATTAAAAAAGAAATAAGTCTCTGGAACAATCTAGTATGCATGGTGGCCGCTGCCGCCTGCCGGCGCCGTCCATCCCCATGCCTCCGCCCATTCCGACCACCAGTCACCACCACGCTCCACTCCTCCTCACCTTATCTCTCATCTTTCATTTTTTTGATGACATTCTCGAGATACCAGTTTTCCGATAAAATTCTCGAGATATCATTAGTTTTTACACATGGGATTACTCCTGCATGGGTCAATCACAACAGGTGTTTTGTAAAAGAATGCATATTGATGTTCCGTCCAATGCACGAGAATCTTGCTTGTAATTATATAACGCAAATCACGAGCAGGAAGTGACATTTTTTTGACACAACCACGTTAACATGGCCACGTAAATCACGAGCAGGAAGGAGAAGGGAAGCAGGCTGTGGAATGACGTTTTTACCACAATTTCTTAGGAAATTGAGTGCAATAATTAAGTAGTTTTGCAAACTACCATTACTACTACACCTGAAATGGTTCAAAACCTATACTCCCTTGCCAGCGCGCGCTTCCCACGTGAAACGGTCAGCGTCGCCCTGGAGCGTCAGTGCCACATTAATGCCCGGCCAGAGCGGAGGCGACCTCTCACTGGCGACGGCTTTGAAGTGGCGCGACAGCCGAGAGAGCGCCGCTTCCCGGTGCACGCGACTGCTCCGCGTCGAGACTGGCCATAGGCCCTGTTTGGATCCATGGGTTAGAGTTAATTTGATCTAGTTGGGGCTCAAATAGGCCTAAAGTATCCAAGCATGAGCGTTTAAATTGGAGCAAGTTGCACCGAACTCACCAAAAAAACTATCCCGCCCAAGAGGTGCTAACTGGAGATAGTTCTCATTGGGACCACTGAAAAATCATTTTTCTCTCTCCAGGAAGTGCATTTATTGTCAATCTAACCCTGTCACCCAAACACCTCTTTGGCTACAGTTAGTTCAGGGTTAGTCATGAGTTAGTCTAACCTCTAGCTAAGTTAGAGTATCAAACAGGAGCAGTATAGGACATGCAAGTTGCTCAAAGCATACAAGCAAATTCGTACATGAAAGGATTTTTTCTTTTTGAAAACAGAACATGAAAGGATCTTTTTTTAGAATGCTCTTGGCATGTCGCTAACATGTGATAGTTAACCGACCTCAATAGACGGCAGAAATGCCAGCCCGCCGCACTTTGATAGAGACGAGGAGGGAGAAGCGATACAGGCTGCTGGATTACTAGAGATAGGTGTCGCACAGAAGCTAAGAAATATGGTGATAGCGTGGGTTAGCCATGTACTAGTATGATGTAACTACACTGGACTGCCGTGTTTCGTACTCTTCCAGTCCACTTTGGAGATGATTGGTTAATTTTATATCACTAAATAATATTAAATGTTATGAGTGCAGACACTCCACCACAAGGTTCCTTGCTCCTTCTCGGTCGTCTGGAATCTATGTTCTTCCACTCTATTTTTTTATGTGAGCTTTGTTCATCCTTTTGCCAACACGCAAGACATCTAGCATCAAGGTGCACATGTTATGCAACGATCGTTCCATCTATATGAAGAACACGTGGGACTGGAACTACGAGACGGACTTGTACCCAGGAGTGGACGTACGAACCTGAGTAATGTAGCGCAGTAAGTGAAGTAGAAAGGCACAAATGGTATGAACATGCGTGGCATATAGGGTGTGTTTGGTTGCGCTCAGCATAGTTGTTCCTCTTCATGCATGCTCAACTCAACACCCCTCTTCATGCATGCTCTCTTCATGCATGCTTCTAGTGTATTTGTGCTAAACTAGTGTGGACTCATGCAGCCTCCATACACTCTACCAAACACCCAAAAGTAGGTCGAGAAGGGAGCTCTTGGGCGGCATTTGTCTCTTACTACGTACTACCACTAAATGTTGTACGTGCAATGCACGGTGATGTTATGGAGTACGTGCCTAAGTACTCTACTACTACTATATTAGTTGGAGGCACATATTAACTTTTATATTTGTTTATGTGTATGCCCCGAGACCTTCCAACTAGACGTGTCTTTCTCTCCAGGTCGCACTTTGTATCATTCATATCACTAAGTACTACTACGTGTGGTCTCCGACCCAGAAGTGGAAGAAGTGGAGACGCTCTACCACGCTGTTTTTTTACGCTGGGCTCTACCATGCTGTTCATGTCCCACTCCTTTCGCTGACGTGTGGGACATCCAGCACATGCCGTGTTTGGCACCCTTCGTCGTAAGAGTTGAAACACTAGCATTCATCAGAAATAAAAAATAATTATAAATCGGCAGTGATACTATTTTTTTGCGAACCAATCAACAGCGATACTATACCACGCAGTTTCCTTGCTCCTCGATATCGGAAAGAATACTTCCGTTCGCCAACATGTGGGACGTCGACCATCCTGGTCCACTTGCCATGCACGCAGAACTCCAAGGGAGAGTCACCCAGGTCGTCGCGCTGCAGTAACAATGACTAATGAGCCATCAAATCACAGGCCCACTTCCCACTTTGAAGTTGCTCGGACGAAGGAACCATCATGACTTCGTTGAATTCCGCTTCTTGAAGAAAACTACTGTACCAGCAGTACGGCTAGCTACAATATTTACTCCAACATAGGCCTCCTTTCGTTCATAGGATAGGAATATGAAAATCATAGGAAGTGAGATGACATGCATCTCAATTCCTATAGAGAAAGAGATGCCATTTGATGCATAGGATAGGAATGTTTCCATTTAGTCTAGGCTAATGTACTGGTAATTTGCTCTAAAAACTACAGTAGTAACTAGTAGTACTGGTACATGCTCGTACTCAGACACACACACACACACACACACACTAACTACTAGTACTACTACTTCTCACATGCTGGCCAGACACCGTCGTTCTCCTTCCCGGCTTTGTCGGCGACACCCCATCGTGCTTGGATCTCCGTCGACCTCTCCGCAGCAGCGCGTGCGTCCTTTTCTTTCTTGCGGCGGCGGGCCTCTCTTTTCTTGAGTGCTTTCTGACTTCTCCGCTCCCTCTGTGCGGCTTTGGCCGCCTCTTGCTCTACCGCCCATTCGGCCTTGGC
This sequence comes from Triticum aestivum, assembly GCF_018294505.1. NCBI lineage: Eukaryota > Viridiplantae > Streptophyta > Magnoliopsida > Poales > Poaceae > Triticum > Triticum aestivum. The sequence continues at coordinate 491,201,114 of NC_057795.1, forward strand.
ATCTTCAAATTCCTCCTACATAGTTGTGAGGTCGCGAGCAGCGATGAACTCGGCACGGCGGGATGCCATCGCTTCCCTACCATTTTGTGTGCGTTCGTGGGCGGCGAGGAACTCGGCGCAGCGGGATGCCATCGCTGCCTTACCGGTTAGTGTGCGGCGCAGTGGCATGAACGACGCTTGGTGAGAGCTCTGGGGTGGAGTGGCCGGACAACCGTATAGTGCATTGGTTTGTCAAGAGCTCAAGGACAGAAGACGAAGCAAATTAGGATTCCCCTTCAATCCTGGTCATTTATTACCGAGTAAAATGCATTGGCGGTGATCAAACTTGTCTTGATAGCTCACTTTGATCATTGTATACGAGATATGGTGATTATACGGACACTGGCTCAGCGTATAGCTCCGTATTTGTATGGTTTACCAGTCAAATAGTCCGCATGCGCCTCATCAGCTTGTGTTGTTTATCTATCTACGCGGGCTACCTATGAATGGAGAAAGAAATACTGTAAAAACCAAAATTATGCATATGTGGGGAATCAAACCACGGACTCGTCGCTGCAACGCACCCTCGTCAGCCAAATGAAAATGAAATACTTCGCGTCATACACTCATGCTCACGCTGTCAAAGCATGCTAATGCATGCACGTCGCCCTCTAAATCAAAGTCCTGCTCATGGCGCAACGCAAACGGCGAGCCCATTGTCAGTGTCAAAACCGGTGGATCTCGGGTAGGGGGTCCCGATCTGTGCGTCAAGGTTGATGGTAACAGGAAGCAAGGGATACAGATGTTTACCTAGGTTCGGGCCCTCTCGATGGAGGTAAAACCCTACTTCCTGCTTGATTAATATTGATGATATGGGTAGTACAAGAGTAGATCTACCACGAGATCGTAGAGGCTAAACCCTAGGAGCTAGCCTATGATGGTATGATTGTAATTGTGATCGGCCTTCTAAGGACCAACCTCTCCGGTTTATATCGACACCGGAGAGGGCTAGGGTTTACACGGAGTCGGTTACAAGGAAGGAAATATAATATCCGGATCGCCAAGCTTGTCTTCCACGCAAAGGAGAGTCCCATCCGGACACAGGACGGAGTCTTGAGTCTTGTATCTTCACGCTCCAATAGTCCGGACAATGTATATAGTCCAGCTGTCCGGATACCCCCTAATCCAGGACTCCCTCAGTAGCCCCTGAACCAGGCTTCAATGACGATGAGTCCGGCGTGCAGTATTGTCTTCGGCATTGCAAGGCAGGTTCCTCCTCCGAATACTCCAAAGTGGTCATCGAACACGTAGACCATGTCCGGATCTACAAGATGATCTTAGTATGGTATAGATCTGATTTGCTGGCAACCTTCATGCGTCGTGCCCTTGCAGCATGGCTCGGTCCAATGCAAACTGACGTTTTCTTCCCCACAACGACTCGTGTTACGAGGCGGTTTTACTGGCACGTCCTGTCGAGGCAGAGATTGTGTCCCTTTTATTACGGGATTTTCCATCAATATGAGCATGCGTGACCCCACGACGGTTGTTGGTATTACCCCGTGTGTTTTTAGATAAGCCTCAAACGGTCACACCGGGGACTCTTGATATTCACCCTCTTTATAAAGGGGTCGATACCTATGCCTCTTTTTTCACCTTCATCGCGCCCTCTCGCACCTCGAGTTCTAACACCCAAAACCTAAGCTCCACCCCTCCGGAATCCTCCAATATGTCCAGATCTGACCCTCCAGGCCGGTGGGTGGCCTCCTGATTGAAGAGAAGGACATTGCAAAGCTTAGGGAGGTCGGATACCTAACCGCAGATATCTAGCACAGGCTTCCTGCTCCAGTGCAGGTCATCACTATGCCGAAGCCCAATGAGTGTGTTGTTTTTGTCCCACACTTCCTCGGCGGTTTGGGTTTAACCCTCGATCCCTTCGTGAGGGGGCTCATGTTCTATTATGTGTTGGATTTTCATGATCTGGCTCCGGACGCTATCCTCCATATCTCGTCGTTCATTATTATGTGCGAGGCTTTTCTCCACATCACCCTGCACTTCGGCTTATGGCTCAAGACCTTTAATGTGAAGCCGAAGATGATCGGGGGGTGACATGTGGAGTGCGGAGGTGCTGTAATAAGCAGAAACACCGACGCCCCATGGCTGGAGGGTTCTTTTCCAGAAGTATCTGATGTATGGCAACGGAGGTGGTCTTAAGTCACGGCTCCCAGAGGCACAAGGTGGGTGGCTGCCCCCGAGTTTCGCTCGGGCCCTCCATCACAGTTGGCGTCTTGGACAGACGTAGTGCAGAATTGGGGACCCGCTGGTGTTATACCAGTACTGCAGAATCGCATCCAGGATCTTCTTGCAAGGGACGTTAATCTTGTCAGCATAATGCAAGTGATGTTGATCCAGCGGTTGTTGCTGTGCCAACGCCGGCCTCTCCGGATGTGGGAGTTCAATCCGGAGGGTCCGCGGACCGTCAAGCACTTCTTCGGCCTAAAGCTCGAAGAGATGTGCAAATTATTCTTCGGACGGAAAGTAATGTGTCCGGACACCATCGAGGATGTGGGACTAAGCTGCAATCGCCTAGACACTCGAGTAAGTAGCCTTGATACTGGACACCCTGTTTTGTATTTTTCATGATTGTTTATTCTGAAAATCATCCGCGTCCAGGAATGGCTCAGCAAGGCGGAGAGAATCAGGTGTCCGGCGCCACTTCCCGAAGGCTCACCCGCTCCCACCATGGCCAAGATGCTTGACTGAGTACTCAGCAGGATGCCCTCGGGGAAAGGCGAGGGGAGGGATGAAAAATCCGAACCCCACACGCTACACATCCGAACCTGGGGAGTTGCTACCTCCACCAAGGAGGATAGTCGGGAGGAGAGGTTAAGGCCTCCTACCCACATGGGAAGAAGAGGGCCGCCTCCGAAGATTTGGAGGCAGAGATGCCCAAATTGAGGAAAAAGGCATCCCCAGGGGGCCTTGCCCCGACAGGCATCCTCACCGCGCCATGCCCTCCAATGGGCCAGCCCTCCACCGAGCTATAAGTCAATCTACGATCCGAAGGTAGTGCATTTCTCCTCGGTCAGTAACCAGGATTCACATTTTTGCAGTCCCGCCAGCAGCTCCTCTCAACAGCGTTCGTCTTCGGGGGACCTTCCTCCGGAGATGATGGAGAGCGAGACCCCATGAGGGAGTCCTGGACTAGGGGGTGTCCGGATAGGCGAACTATCATCATCGCCCGGACTCCAAGACTATGAAGATACAAGATTGAAGACTTCGTCCCGTGTCCGTATGGGACTTTCCTTGGCGTGGAAGGCAAGCTTGGCGATACGGATATGTAGATCTCCTACCATTGTAACCGACTCTATGTAACCCTAGCCCTCTCCGGTGTCTATATAAACCGGATGGCTTTAGTCCATAGGACGAACAACAATCATACCATAGGCTAGCTTCTAGGGTTTAGCCTCCTTGATCTCGTGGTAGATCTACTCTTGTAACACACATCATCAATATTAATCAAGCAGGACGTAGGGTTTTACCTCCACCAAGAGGGCCCGAACCTGGGTAAAACATCGTGTCCCTTGTCTCCTGTTACCATCCGCCTAGACGCACAGTTCGGGACCCCCTACCCGACATCCGCCGGTTTTGACACCGAGATTGGTGCTTTCATTGAGAGTTCCTCTGTGTCGTCACCGATAGGCTCGATGGCTTCTTCGATCATCAACAACGACGCAGTCCAGGGTGAGATCTTCCTCCCCGGACAGATCTTCGTATTCGGTGGCTTTGCACTGCAGGCCAATTCGCTTGGCCATCTAGAGCAGATCGAAAGCTACGCCCCTGGCCGTCAGGTCAGATTTGGAAGTTTGAACTTCACGGCTGACATCCGCGGGGACTTGATCTTCGATGGATTCGAGCCACAGCCAAGCGCGCCGCACTGTCATGACGGGCATGATTTAGCTCTGCAGCCGGACAGTTCACTGGAGGCCGCACTCGAGCCCGCTCCGGTCTTCAATTCGGAGCCGGTTGCGCAGATCGAGGATGGATGGTTAGACACCGCCTCGGGGGCTGCAACCTCTACGACGATAGAGCCGAACACTGATCTCGTCCCTCATAAAGCCCGTGACTCCGAGGTGCCGGACTCCTTGCCAGACTCCGAGCCTCTCGCGCCCCCTCCGATCGAATCCGGTTGGGCGCCGATCGTGGAGTTCACCGCCGCGGACATCTTTCAACATTCGCCTTTCGGCGACATCTTGAGTTTGCTAAAGTATCTCTTGTTATTAGGAGAGCCTTGGCCGGACTGCGGTCAGGATGGTTGGGATGCGGGCGACGAAGAAATTCAATGCCCACCCACCACCCACTTAGTAGCCACTGTCAACGATCTAACCGACATGCTAGACTTCGACTCCGAAGACATCGACGGTATGGACGACGATGCCGGAGACGACCAAGAACCAGTGCCTATCGGGCACTGGAAAGCCACCCCAACTCATGACGTATACATGGTGGATACACCAAAAGGAAGCGACAATGAGGAACAACGGGACATGGCGAAGGACAACTCCCCCAACAAACAACCAAAACGGCGACGCAAGCGCCGCCCGAAGTCCCACCTCGATAAAAACGGCACCCATACGGACCCGGCCCTAGAGCAGGGCGAAGCAGTGGACGGCGAACATGCCACCAAGCAACCATCCGAATATGACGAACTGGACAAGCAACCCATCCCCGGCGAAAACAAGAGCCTAGACGACCTCACGCCGAACACATCACCAGAGCATAAGAACCTTCATAAAAGGCCCGTCGCTACTGCAAGAAGTTTGAAGAAGCAAAAGCGGAAGCTCAAAACAGCGGAGGACGCACTCAGAATGAGATGGAGCAAAGTACTCAATACCGCAGATAAATATGGCGCTAGTCGCCAGGCAAAGAGCTACCCAAAGCGCAAGCTGTTGCCCGAATTCGACGAGGAGGCCTTAGAGCCCCCATAGTCAAAAAAGAAAGAGGCCGCCTGGCCGGATAGATGACCAGATGACAGGCTAAGAGTAGCAAGGGGCGCCGCACACAAGCCGGCACACGATCAGCATAAAGATCCTCAGAAAAAGGATGACCTGGTCAGGTCTATCTATGGGCCAAAAAAGAAGACTCCAGGAAGCAACACAACCCGCCGAGCGTTTGAAGACAACGGCACACCCAAATACAGGGGCGCCGCACACCCACTATGTTTCACCGACGAGGTACTAGATCATGAATTTCCAGCGGGATTCAAACCCGTAAACATAGAGGCATATGACGGAACAACAGACCCCGGAGTCTGGATTGAGGATTATATCCTACACATACATATGGCCAGAGGAAACGATCTCCACGCCATAAAATACCTACCCCTCAAGCTCAAAGAGCCAGCTCGGCATTGGCTCAAAAGCCTCCCAGAAAATACCATTGGAAGTTGGGAAGAGCTCGAGGATGCGTTTCGAGCAAATTTTCAGGGGACTTATGTCCGCCCTCCGGATGTAGACGATTTAGGTCACATAACTCAACAGCCCAGAGAGTCAGCACGCAAATTCTGGAACAGGTTCCTCGCCAAAAAGAACCAAATAGTCGACTATCCGGACGCCGAAGCCTTCGCAGCCTTTAAGAACAACGTCCGAGACGAATGGCTCACCAGACACCTCGGCCAGGAAAAACCAAGAACAATGGCCGCACTAACAAGCCTCATGACCTGCTTTTGCGCGGGCGAAGACAGCTGGCTGGCTAGATGCAGCACCAGCGACCCGAATACATCCGAAGTAAGGGATGGAAATCGGAAATCACGACGCAAAAAAGATCAGCGCCGGAATAGGGAAAATGGCCCAAATAGCACGGCGGTCAACGCCGGATTCAAAAGCTCTCGACCGAATAATAAAACACTGCCCCTCAAGGACAACAGCGATGAGCTATCCAACCTAAACAAAATTCTGGATAGGTTATGTCAAATACATAGTACCTCCAGGAAGCCTGCAAACCATACCCACAGAGATTGTTGGGTCTTCAAGCAGTCCAGCCGACTTAACGCCGAACGCAAGGGGCTCGCCACACCAAGCGAAGACGACGACGAACCCCACAAGGAGCACACCGGTAAACAGAAGACTTTCCCACTAGAAGTCAAAACAGTGAACTCACTTCATGTGATAACACGAAAACATAGTGCGGCACCTGCCATACCAGGACACCGTCCGCAGAATGGGGATAGACCCTACCAAAATTTGCCGTAGCAGCACTTCCTTCAAAGGAGTGATGCCAGGCCTTTAACCCAATTGTACAGGCTCTATACCACTAGAAGTTGTGTTCGGTTCATCCGACAACCTCCGTCGTGAAAAGCTCACTCTCCATATCGCCCCATCTAATAGTGGCCCTCAAACACTACTGGGACGCGAAGCTTTCGCCCGCTTTAACGCAATACCACATCACATGTCTCTTACGCTTCAAATGCCCGGTCCACGTGGCATAATCTCATTAAAGAGTAACTCCGAGTGTTCCTCGACCACGGAGAACATGAGGCTGCCTTGATAGCCACACACTAATCTGACCTTGCAGGTCAAAGCCCCTAAAAACAGGTCATTCAGACCTCGGACACGGTTAGGCGAGTCCGGCGTAAATAAGCAAGGGGCTTCCCAGCCGCATACCCCTTTACAAGGGGCCGCGCTATGAACGATGAGAGCCAATAAAGCTCAACTTTATTCATCTTCCAAATTATACTTTATTTTAAATACAACTTTTGCACGATATTTCTACCAAACTAAGTCCTTCTCTTTTACAGATGAAGCATGTGCTACACCCATCCAGGATACAGCACAACGGAGACATAGGCGTAGACGTGCAGCAGGGACCCGTTGCAAGGATTCTTTTCAGATTAAGACCCTGCGTAAACCTTTCTTACTGTCTCCTGTTGATACACATCCCCCGGTTTTCTACCATAACCGAGGAGGAGGCTGGCGTTTTGGCATTGGCCGCGCCAGAAGTTCTTGCCTGTACCTGGACACTAGGGGCTTAGGGCATTGTTCTGCCCGGTATCATAAAGACCGAACACCTCAGGGAGTGTTCGGCATCTCGAGTTAGGCCTTATATGCATTAGCTCCAAATCATGTCTTTTGGTCAAATGTTGGGTTTGCCCGGCTCCTGTGTTTTGCTGCCTTACGTTCCGCTCCATCGGCTACTCCATCGGCTAACGCGGCACCAGGAGAACTACTGCGATTGTGCCCCGGTTCGGCCGGGCGAGCACCTCAGTAGAGAAAGCCAAAAACTGACTGTCGTGATATAGCGAGAGACTGGTCAACCACTCGATCGACTATTGGAATGTTTAGAATTCCTCCGTTTTGACGAAGGACCGCTTCCCGGTCAGGCACATACATGCCCCGAGTTCGGAGAGCGCGGTGCCTCTAGGGGCTATATAGTAGCCCCACCATCGAGCTCCTATGGCTAAGTGAAAGTGATAAAGCATTATAGTCCGGTTGCCTAGTTTGCTATGCTATCACCTCCTTCAAAGGACCAAGACGTTGGATTAAGTGTGAAAAAGTGCTTTTCTTTTTTGCAAACACCCCCGCACCATGTGCGTGGGGGCTGAAGCCAAAGACTGCAACTTTCAGGTTATTCATACACATACGGCTGCATAGGAGATAGTTCAATACTTGAACGCACAAGTATAAAAAGCCGTTGCATTATAAACATGATCTCAGAAATCATACATGTCATTTAAACATAACATATTTCGAGCACTGCGACTCTATTAAACGAGCGCCCTGCAGGACTTCCTCAAATTAGTGCTCGGCGGGTAATCGGCTTTTGTCCGAACCCCGGGATGCAACAGCGGTGGCATCCATCTCCGCCCAGTATGTTTTCACACGGGCAAGAGCCATCTGTGCACCTTCTATGCATGCCGACCGCTTCATCGCCTTGATATGCGGCACCGCCCCAAGGAATTGCTGCAACAAGCCAAAATAACTCTTCGGCTTGGGCCTTTCCGGCCACAGATGAGCGACCACATCCGTCATGGCAAGTCCGGACAATCTATTCAGCTCAGCCCACTCAGCCAGCCGATCAGCCAACGGGAGTGGACGCTCCGGACTATGGAATTGAGACCAAAAAAGCTCTTCCATTTCGTGATCCTTCTGGCTTCGGAAGTGCACGACTGCGTCCGCCGCACTCGCCGCCAAATCCAGATAAGGATCCTCCGCACCACACAATTGGCCCAACTGAGCATACTTCGGATCCGTAAACTTCCTACGCAGTAGAAAGGGCTTTCCGGCCGCAATGTCTCCGGCCTGACGCAGTTCCTCCTTCATAGCCCGCATCGCACCACAGGCATCCTTGGCTTTGGCGGCGGCCTTCTTCAGGTCCTCTTGCTCCGCTCGGCGTTCTCTTTCAAGAACCTTATAGCGGTCGGCAGCATCTTTTAATTTCGTGGTCATTCCGGCCATCTCATCCCTGCTTCGGGAGTGAGCAGCCTTTTCGGCTTTTAGCTCTTCCGCTGCCTTCGTGGCAGCCGCATCACTTTTCCTGGCTTGCTCCTTGGCTCGAGCAAGATCTGCTCGAAGGTCTTCCACAGCAGCGGCACCATCTGCATCAAGCATACAAATTGTAAGGAACGGGCATCAGCTCCCTTACTAGGCAACCGCGGAGCAACCACCTACCTTGCGACTCGTTAAGTCGTTTATTGACCAGCGCGATGTCCGCATCCGCAACATCGAGTTGCCTCTTCAGTTCGGCAACTCCATCAGTCCGGCTGGCCACCGAACGTTCCGCCACCTGCATAGGAAAGGCGACATTCTATAAATGAAAATATGATCCTTGGCACGCTGTCGCTTTCGACAGCATACCAAGTCTCAGGGGCTACTATCTATACAGGGCGCACTCCATGTGCAAAACTTTCAAAAGGTATGTCATTTTTTGCGTACCTCAAACCCCGTCAGCAAACTTCCGACGGCCTCATACAACCCGCTTTCGGCGGATGAGATCCTCTCAATCACCATACTCATTAACATGCGGTGATCTTCTGAGATAGACGCCCTCTTGAGCAAATCCTGCAGCTCCACTGGCCGTACTACAATGGGTGCCGAACTCTCCGGCCCCGCCGGACTCGGGGAGACCCTCCGTGATGACACTTCAGGGTCATCCGCCCCACCCGACGGGGCGGCAGATGGAGGCGTCTCGCTCTCCATCATCTCCGGACGAAGGTCCCCCGAAGATGAGCTCTGCTGAGATCCGAACTACAAGGTGAAAACTTCGGTTACCTTGGGAAATAATACAGGGGCATCCCCTATTACAAAATTCCCCCTTTTTTTACTTACGGCTCGCTGGAGGGCTGACTCCTCTGGGGAGGCTGTGCGGCCGGGGCTCTTCCTGGCGCAGGACCTTCCGGCGCAGATTTCCTTCCCCGCTTTGAGGCCTTGGCCTCCGGGTCTTCGAAAGCGGTCCTCTTCTCCCCCTGGAAGGAGGGATTCTCTATTCCCCCCTTATTGAAGGCCTCCTTGGCAGAGGTGGTAGTTTCCCTGTGCCCCCCTTTGCTCCCCTCCGAAGGCGCAAACTCCAACATTTTGATTAACACGGGATCCGACGTGGTCTCAGGGAGGGGGGCCGGACACCGTATCAGTTTTGCTTGCACTATCCACTCCTGTCCAAGGGATATCTGGTTAAAAGGCATACCCATGATAAATAAATGGAAAATATGTCCGGACACAGGGCTACTTACTTGAGTATCCGGGCGATTGCAGCTTAGGCCAGCGTCCTCGGTCAAGTCCGGACGCATTTCTTGCGATCCGAAGAACAGTTTGTACATCTTCGCGGGTGTCAAACCCATGAAGTATTGGAGAGCTCGTGGCCCCTCCGGATTAAATTCCCACAGGCGGAGGGGGCGACGTTTGCAGGGCAGAAGGCGCCGGATCAGCATAACCTGTGCCACTACGATCAGATTAATCTCCCTTTCTTGGAGGCCTTGAATCCGGTCCTGCAACAGGGGTACGTCTTTGGACGCCCCCCAGTTAAGCCCCTTGTTGACCCATGACGTCAGCCGTTGTGGGGGGTCTGAGCGGAAGACGGGCGGCGGCCTCTGCCTGCTGCCCCTGGGAGCGGTGATATAGAACCACTCCTGTGGCCACAAGCCGAGCTCCTCCTGAAAAGAGCCCTCGGGCCATGGAGCATCGGCCATCTTGCTTATAACCGCCCCGCCGCACTCTGCCTGACGCCCCTCAATCATCTTCGGCTCCATGTTGAAGGTTTTGAGCCACAAGCTGAAGTGAGGGGTAGTGCGGAGGAAGGCTTCGCAGATGACAATGAATGATGAGATGTGGAGGATGGACTCCGGAGCCAAGTCATGGAATTCCAGCCCATAGTAAAACATGAGCCCCCTCACGAAGGGATCCATCGGGAAGCCTAAACCCCGACGGAGGTGAGACACGAACACGACGCTCTCGCCGGGCTCGGGAGTAGGAATAACTTGCCCTCGGGGAGGCAACCTATGCAAAATCTCGTAGGTCAAGTACCTGGCGTCTCTCAGCTTTAGCACGTCTTCTTCCGTGACAGAAGAGGGCATCCACCGGCCTCGTAGATCGGAGCCGGACATTGTCGAAGGTCGAAGGTACCCGAATCTGGAGCCCTGGGTGTTGGAACTCGGGGCGAGGGGCGGATTCGATTGAGGATTGAAGAAAAAGAACGGGCCTTGGTCTCATTATAAAGAGGAAGAATACCAAGAGCCGTCCCCATGACCGTTTGGAACCCGCCTTCGATGGAGGGGGCGTGGCAACGGGCGCGGTTGGGTTACCCACGTTCGTATTTGTGAGAATCCCGGAATAAGGGGAACACGATCTCTGCTTCGACAAGGCGTGCCAAGGAAACCGCTTCGCTAAACATGCTGAGGTGGTATAATAAAAACGATTCAAGTAAAGGCTTGGTAGTGGTGTGACGTCACGCCACCAAATACGTCAGCAGATTGAACTTCTGTAAATAGTATTCTCTCTACGGTGGTGCGTGGAATTTATTTTGCAGAGGAGGACACTATCCTGGTGTTCACAATCTTCCATAAATTATTCGGAGGAGGAACCCGCCTTGCAATGCCGAAGACAATATGCGCGCCGGACTCGTCGTCATTGAAGCCTGGTTCAGGGGCTACTAAGGGAGTCCTGGACTAGGGGGTGTCCGGATAGCCGAACTATCATCATCGGCCGGACTTCAAGACTATGAAGATACAAGATTGAAGACTTCGTCCCGTGTCCGGATGGGACTTTCCTTGGCGTGGAAGGCAAGCTTGGTGATACGGATATGTAGATCTCCTACCATTGTAACCGACTCTGTGTAACCCTAGCCCTCTCCGGTGTCTATATAAACCGGATGGCTTTAGTCCGTAGGACGAACAACAATCATACCATAGGCTAGCTTCTAGGGTTTAGCCTCCTTGATCTCGTCGTAGATCTACTCTTGTAACACACATCATCAATATTAATCAAGCAGGACGTAGGGTTTTACCTCACTCAAGAGGGCCCGAACCTGGGTAAAACATCGTGTCCCTTGTCTCCTATTACCATCCGCCTAGACGCATAGTTCGGGACCCCCTACCCGAGATCCGCCGGTTTTGACACCGACACCCCATCCCCTTCTTTGACTCATGAAGCGGGCGACACCGAGGTGTCATCATGGAGGAGTCCAGATCTGCCGAATCCGACAGTCAATTCATCAGCCGCCCTGCACCCGGAGCACTTGGCTACAATGGGGGGCGATGGGAAGAGTCCGACACAGTTCAATGTCCGTCTGGACGTACTGACGGGCTTGCTGGAGCGAGCTACGCTCTCGGAGGAGCATCGCTCATTAATGAGCATGGTGCTTAAGAAGATTTCATCCGCTATGAGCGGTTTGAATGAAGCATTCACAAGCTTGCTCAGAGGCTTTGAGGTATGTAATGGAGAATCCATTGTTTCTTTAATTGTGAGGCACGCGCTAGGTGTGCTCCATATAGACAGTAGCCCCTGAGACTCTGGTTTCCCGCCTTAGGCGGCGAACGGGGGATCATGAACCAAAGATTTATGTTGTAAATATGTGCAGGTACTTGTTGGTCCGGCCGCCGGCCCGTCCATTGAAGTTGCCGAACTGACGAGGCAAATTGGTTCGGTTGATGCCGATATCACTCTAACGAATGAGCGACTGGGTAAATCACAAGGTATGTGTCCTGTCTTTCCTGCATAGGAAAATATTTAAGGTGGCACATAGTAATGTAATATGTTTGGACTGCAGATGATGCTGCTGTCGTCGAGGCCCTGAGGGCGGAACTTGCTCTAGCCAAGGAACAGGCTCGGGTGAGCCATGCGGCTGTCCTAAAGGCGGCCGAGGAATTGAGAGCCGAACAGGCTGCTCATTGCCGAAGCGAGGAAAAGGTAGCCGAAATGGCTATCAAGTTAAAAAATGCCACTGACCGGTATGAGCTCCTAAAAAAGGAGCATGAGGATAAATTGGCTGACCTGAGCAAGGCACTTAATGCCACCAAGGAAATACAGACCGAACTCAGAAGTGCGCGGGAGGAGCTTCAACAGGCCGGTAAGATCGCGGCTGGAGGCTCCTATTTGCTGCGGACGAAGTTCTTTGATCCGAAGTATGCTCCCCTGGATGGACGCTAGAGTTCGGCGGACACCTACGCAGACCTGGCGAAGAGTACGGCTGATGCTGTGGAGTTCTTCAAAGATTAGGGTGATAAGGAGGTGGAGAAGCTTTTCTGGTCGCAGTTCAATGCTCCCACTCGCCCGCTACCGTTGAGTGATAGGATGGCTGCTGTAGCGGAGCTTCACAGGCTGTCTGATCTTGCAATGTGGTCTGTAATAGACCATCTTTGGCCGAAGGGGCCTAAGCCGGACAGTTACTTTGGTTTGGTGCAGCAGTTCCTTGGGGTGCCTCGGATCGATGCCATGAGGAGGTCAGCATGCATAGAGGGTGCACGGATGGCCCTTGCCCACATTAAAGCGTATTGGACGGATATGGATGCCACTATGGTAGCGTCTCAGGATCCGGTGGGGGGCCAATATCCGGCCGGGCACTACTTGGCGCAGGTCATGGAAGGTGCCCGCGTGATAGAGGCGCAGTGCCCGAAGAATCTCCTCTTCGAGTGATGATTCAAATCATTGTAAAAACATTGTGATTAGAACGTTACATTTATAATTTTTGTCTGAAAATATGATTGTGTCCCCTGTGCGGCCGTTTATATATATATATATATATATATATATATCTGTGTGTGTGTGTGTGTGTGTGTGTGTGTGTGTGTGTGTGTGTGTGTGTGTGTGTGGGTAATCCGAAAGATAGCAGTCATTGGCTTCAGCCCCCATGCATTCAATGCGGGGGTGTTCGCGAAAAAATGTGCTTAATCACTCTTTATCCAACGTCTTGGTCCGACAAGGAGGTGATCGCACGTCGAACTAGGCAACCGGACTATATAGTTGTAACACTTTCGCTTAGCCGCGGGATTCTAACGTTGGGGCTACTATGTAGCACCTGGTACCTTCGCGTGCAGCCGAATACGGGCTCATATGTACCTGGCCAGGAAATGGCCCTTCGTTGATGCAGAGTAATCCTAGAGATTCCGGTGAGTCGTTGAGTGGTTGACCAGTCTCTCGTTGTATATGACAGTCAGTTTTCGGCTTTCTCTACTGAGGTGTTCATCTGGAATAACCAGGCACAATCACAGTAGTTCTCCTTTGGCCACCTTAGCCGATTATAATGGAACGTAAGGCGGCAAACCCAGGAGCCGGGCAAACCCAACATTTGACCAAAGACATGATTCGGAGCTGATGCATATAAGGCCAAACTCGTGATACCGAACACTCCCGAAGGTATTCGGACTTTATAACAGATGATGGGCTCAAGAATGCCCATTCATTATGAACCCTGTATTTCCAGGTACGTGCGTTAATTTGTCGTGGCGAAATGCCAAAAAATGGCAGTATCCTCTGTGGGTATGGAACCCATGGGATGGTTAAACAACAACAGGCAATAGAAAAGGTTTACATAGGGGCTTAATCTAAAAAGAAACCTGTTGAATGGGGCCCTGCTGCATGTCTGCGCCTTTGTCTCCGTTGTGCCGCATCCTGGAAGGGTATCGCGCGAACATTGTCTGCGGAAAAGGGAAACTCATAGGAGAGTGCAACGTAAGTATGCAATGAATAGTAAAAAAATGTAAGATGCTGGCCTGCCAATAAGGTTGAGCCGAGTGTGGGGCTTTATTATTAGCCCCTGGTGTCCACTATAGGATTACATATACAATGCCCTGGTTTGATATGGGCTGCCGGACTCGTCTAATCATGTCTGTGGTGTTAACGACCCGGTATATTTTTGTTAGAGGCCGCTTATAGTACAGCCGCTGGGGCCGTCGCATATTCCTCTGTGAACGAAAAGTGCTCTATTATTCCGCTAACGGTGATGACGCCACGTGGACCGGGCATCTTAAGTGTAAAGTAGCCATAGTGCGGCAATGCGTTGAAGCGGGCGAAGGCCGTTCTTCCAAGCAATGCTTGATAGCTGCTTTGGAAGGGTGCAATGATGAAGACTAGTTCTTCGCTCCTGGAGTTGCCTGGAGAGCCGAATGTTACCTCCAGTATGACGGAGCCCCTGCTGTAGGCTTCAATGCCTGGTATCACCCCTTCAAAGGTGGTGTTGATCTTGCTGATTCTGGATGAGTCTATCTCCATCCTGCGGACAGTGCCATCATATATTAAATTGAAACTGCTGCCGTCGTCCATGAGGACATGAGTGAGATGGTATCCGTTGATTATTGGGTCAAGCACCAAGGCGTTTGATCCTTCGCGCCGAATACTAGTTCGGCCGTCCAGGCGATCGAAACTGATCGAACAAGACATCCAGTAGTTAGGTGTGGGTACGATGGGATCTATATCACGCACGTCTTTATGGGCGCGTTCATGCCTTCCCAAGGATGTGCGAGTCGTGTGGATCATGTTCACTGTTTTAACTTCTGGCAGGAATTTTTTCTGTCCCCTAGTGTTCGACTGGCGAGGTTCATCCTCGTCTTCACTTGGTGTTTCCCTTTCCTTGTGTTCGGCGTTTAGTTTGCCGGCCTGCTTGAAGACCCAGCACTCTCTGTGCGTGTGGTTCACAGGTTTGTCGGAGGTGCCATGAATTTGGCATAGTCTGTCCAGAACTCTGTTCAGACCGGACGGTCCTTCTTTACTGCCTTTAGGTTGCTTATTTTGCTGGTTAGGTTGAGAGCCCCTGAATCTGGCATTAACCATTGTGTTGTCCGGGCTCTCTTCCTTGTTTTGGCGTTTGTTTTTATTACGCCATGGCTTCCCGTCGCCATTCCTTATTTTGGATGTGTCGGGGTCGCTGGTGCCTTTACGGGCTAGCCAGCTATCTTCTCCTGCGCAAAAGCGGGTCATAAGGCTTGTTAGGGCTGCCATTGTCCTTGGATTTTCTTGGCCGAGGTGTCTGGCGAGCCACTCGTCACGGATGCTGTGTTTGAATGCCGCTAAGGCTTCGGCATCCGGACAATCAACGATTTGATTCTTCTTAGAGAGGAATCTGTTCCAAAGCTTGCGGGCGGACTCTCCGGGTTGTTGGATTATGTGACTTAAATCGTCAGCATCCGGAGGCCGGACATAAGTCCCTTGAAAATTGGCCCTGAAAGCGTCCTCTAGTTCCTCCCAGCTCCTGATTGAATTTTCGGGGAGGCTTTTCAACCAGTGCCGAGCTGGTCCCTTCAGTTTGAGGGGAAGGTATTTGATGGCGTGGAGGTCATCCCCACGAGCCATGTATATGTGGAGGATAAAGTCCTCGATCCAGACCCCTGGGTCTGTCGTTCCGTTGTATGCCTCTATGTTTATAGGTTTAAAGCCCTGTGGGAATTCATGGTCCAGTACTTCATCAGTAAAGCACAGGGGTGAGCGGCCCCTCTGTATCTGGACACGCTGTGGCATGCCGTCGGCTGTTGTTGTGTTCGGTATTTATTCCGAACTAGTGTTTGGTTGTCATAATTGTTTTGACGACCACAGTCCCCCGCCGGGGTGTGTCCTTTAGATCCGTATATGGACCTAGCTGCGCCAGCTTTCTTTTCCAGGTGCTCATGTAGATCGTGGGCATCTTCAGTAGTTGATTTATTGCGGTTATGAAGTGGTACTCCTGGTCTCCTGGTCGTGTTATTCTTCGGTGGAACGGCCTGACGTCAAATTCTGGCAGTAGCTTGCGTTTTGGGTAGCTCTTTGTATGGCGATCGTCGCCATATCTTTCTTCAGTGTCTAGCACTTTGTTCAATATGCGATTGAGCGTTTCCTGTGCGGCTTTGAGCCGTTGCTTCTGCTTCTTCAGACTTCTTGTTGTGGCCATAAGCTTTCTGTGGAGGTTCTCCCGTTCCACGCCTTCTTCCGTAACGATGAATGTGTCGTCGTCCGGACTGTCTTCTTGTCCTGGATCGGTTTGATGAACTCGTCCCTCTGGATCGTTTTCTTCGGGCCTATGCTCCAGACTATGTTCGGCGTGACCTGGTTCGTCCTGCTCCATCGCTGGTTCTGTTTGGTCGTTATTGCCTTCAGGGCTGACCGGAGTATCCATTCTTCTGGCGCTCTTGCTGATATTGTTACTATTGCCGGATTTGGAACGGCGTCTGCGCCGTTGCTTTGGTTTTTGCCCAGGGGTCTTATCTTCCAGATTGTCACCGTCGCCTTCCTTGGGCGTATCCACCATATATATGTCGTGTGACGAGGCGGGAATACGGTACCCCATAGATTCTGAGTCTTCTCGTGCATCGTCATCCATACCGTCGATGCCTTCAGAGTCGAAGTCCAGCACGTTGGTTAAATCATCAACCGTGGCTATCAAGTGGGTGGGTGGGTGGGTAACGAATCATCAACCGTGGCTATCAAGTCGAAGTCCAGCACGTTGGTTAAATCATCAACCGTGACATAGTTCGGCCCGAAATTCTCTGTCAAAGAGAGGATTTTAAATGAGTTTAGTATGTCGCCAAAGGGCGAATGCTGAAAGATGTCTGTTGCGGTGAACTCCATCACCGGAGCCCAACCAGGGTCAGCGGGCTCGGGGACGCGCGGACTGGAACCTACATCCGGATATGGATCCAGGGGTCCAGAGTCACAGGTTCCCTCGGAGGTGAGCCTGTGTTCGGCTCTATCGCCAACGAGGATATGGCCTACGGGACAGGGACCAGCCCTCCGTACTTAGGCCACGCAACCTGTCCTGGATTTAGACCTGAGGCTTCTGTCGGGGTAATACCCCGAGCATCGTCTGATGGAAGGTCCAAGCCATGCTCATCATAACTATCTGGTGATCCTGATGCGATCTGCTCCAGATGACCAAGCGGATCGGTCCGCAGTGTGAAGCCCCCGAACACGAAGATCTGTCCGGGGAGGAAAGCCTCACCCTGGAGAGCGTTGCTGATGATGATTGAAGGAGCCATCAAACCTTGCGGAGATGTCACAGAGGAACTCTCAATGAAAGCACCAATGTCGGTGTCAAAACCGGCGGATATCGATCTGTGCGTCAAGGCTGATGGTAACAGGAAGCAAGGGACATAGATGTTTACCCAGGTTCGGGCCCTCTCAATGGAGGTAAAACCCTACTTCCTGCTTGATTAATATTGATGATATGGGTAGTACTAGAGTAGATCTACCACGAGATCCTAGAGGCTAAACCCTAGGAGCTAGCCTATGATGGTATGATTGTAATTGTGATGGGCCTTCTAAGGACCAACCTCTCCGGTTTATATAGACATCGGAGAGGGCTAGGGTTTACACGGAGTCGGTTACAAGGAAGGAAATATAATATCTGGATCGCCAAGCTTGTCTTCCACGCAAAGGAGAGTCCCATCCGGACACGGGACGGAGTCTTGAGTCTTGTATCTTCACGCTCCAATAGTCCGGACGATGTATATAGTCCGGCTGTCTGGATACCCCCTAATCCAGGACTCCCTCACCCATCACCTGCGCGCCCCGGCGGTGCCTGACATTACTGTTTAGACGTTTGATGGAGGCCTACACGAACACCGAGCATGTATTCACCTGGCTCAACACGAACGGTCATACTCGGACCACCTTGCTCATGTATATCGTCCATCACAACGACAATCTATAAAACAGCCTAAGCTAGAGAGGGTACTATGGTAGTATGGTACGGAGTATGTACTATCGTGAGCGACCGATCTTAGTGCCACTGCACACCGAAACCCCTTCCATCGCTAGTGCACGCTTCCCACCTGAAACAATCACCGTCTCTCCAGAATGTCAATGCCACATTCACCGGACTTAACTGCAGGTGCAATTGGTGTGTCACTGACATGCGGGCCTGACGCCCATTCTGCCCACATGTCAGTAACCCAAACGCATCTGCAGTTAAGTCACTGAAGCAGCATCCCCATTCACGCCCGACGAACCTACTCCGGCGCCAGTTGTCCATCCGTCTGCCGCGGCTCATTACCATTCGCCCGCTATATTAACTTGAGCCCCAGCTCCCAGCCGGACGCAGCTTCGGTGCCTTAAAGGCACCTACCTTTGGGTCCCTGACATGTGGGCCAGCCACCTATTGGGCCCACATGTCATAGACACAAAGGTAGGTGCCTTAAGGCACTGAAGCATCGTCCCTCCCAGCCATAGCCAAAGACCCACACTTATTGTCCTCCGGTCCCTTCCTTCTGTCGGCACCACTTCAACCATGGCCTCCTGGTGCTCCGAAGCTCTCTTGGACGTACTGTCACAGGAGCAGATGAGGGACATCGGCGGCTCGGCTCCGGGCACGCTCCAGAGCTATCTTCGACGTACTGTCGCAGGAGCAAACGAAGGAGATCGCCGGCACCCCCCCGGCCGCCCTCCGCCGCCACGACCACGAAGCCGGCGCTCGTGCGCGGGTGCAGCCGGCAGCGAGGAAGAGTAGTACACGGTAGGTCACCGCCGCTCTGGTCCCGGGAAGGTCACCGCTACTCCACTCAGTCGATGCCAAGCTTGGTGGGGTAAACATCGGCGGCCGATTAGCCGCTTGACGGTGACATGGAGGCGGAAATCTTCAGAACCTTGTGCTCCGGCCGGAGGAGGAGGTTATCGATGCGGATGAGGAGGAGGCAAAGGCAATGGCCGGCTTTCTCGGGTTCATGGCCGGACATGGTGGTCGGGCACCGGCGATCGTTTAGATTAGATTTACAGTAGGTTTAGTATGGTTTGTGCGAAATATGTAATGAATTTCGTCCAGTTTGTAGGAAAAGTTTTCGAAATGTAATGAATTTCATCCGGTTAATTTCATCCGGTTAATTTGAAATTTGCTTTGTTTGCACGAATTTCGTCTGTTTAGTTCATATAGTTGTCAAAATGTATGAGGGCAGCATCAGATGGCATCCATCTGTGTCCTCGGATAGATGCCGATGTAAATTTGTGGGCCAGCGCTGGAGATGCCCTAACTATCATGCTATAATCGCTAACAATCCTCCATTATTTGGCAGGGAACAGTTATCCCTCGATCAAAATCAGATCCGCAGTGTTTCGCACTCCTCCCGCGTAGGAGTGTAAACTCTTGCTTACATAAAAATGGAACAAGTGGACGGCACTGTAGCATGTCATATCACTCGAACTAGCCCGCCTAACGAGCGGGAAAGCACCGCCCTCGTCATTTTGTTCTAGATTTCTATCGACCGATCGCGCGAAAATGTTACGCTTCGCAAGTTCTAAAGGAAAAGGAGGCACACTTACGACTCGTATGCGTTGCAACCCCGACAGTCCGGCTCGCACGCCGCTCACCAGAGGGGACACGCGTTGTCTTGCAATTTCACTAACACGTGGGACCCTAATTGAATAAACCGTCGATAGCCAAAATCTAATCGCTCGGTGGGCGTCGGCTGAGAAGAGAGAAACGGGGGAGGGAGAAGAGATCGCCCGCCCGCCGCGCACGGACTCCAAGAAATATATGGTGATAATGTGAGGTGGGCCATGCTGGAGTCCGGAACGCTTCCGGAGCCTGCCCTGGCCCCTCAAGACGCCAGCTACCCGCTGCATGCATAGCAAGTAGTCCCCGCTTATGTGGAGGAGAGAGAGGCATTGACAAAGTCAAGGAGTAACAGTGGAGACAATAGCTTTCATCAAAAATAAACAATGGATACTCGTTGGTCGTCCTCTATATCGGAAAGAATACTTTCATTCGCCGACATGTGGGACGTCGACCATCCTGGTCCACCTGCCATGCACAAAATTATCCTGGTCTACCCCGGTCGTATTGCAGGCCCAACCTTTCCCACTGTAAGTTGTTCGGATGAAGGAACCATCATGACTTCGTTGAATTCCGCTTCTTCAAGAAAACTTACTGTACCTGCAATACTGCTACCACACGCGAAGAATGGACGACACTGTACCACGTCATATCACTGAAACCCACTAGGCCAAACTAGCCCGCCTAGGTCATCTATTTTGGAACGGAGGGAGTACGTCTCTGCATTGCTATGATTTTGTGTTGCACGTTCTCTGTAGTTTTGCTACGATTTTCCTACCCTATGAACCAAATGAGGCCTGAATGTATGTCGACTATTGTCTGATCGATCGCTAAGCCTACAATTTTAGGAGCTAGGGCTATTGGTCGATCGACGAGGGATACGTATAAGCATACCACGAGCTCATCAGCCCCAACGTTTCTCTTTGGTGAGTGTTTTGCAATTACTATAGCTCGCACAATGGCTAGCCTACTAACACCAAGAATCATCAAACAAGCCCTGCTGATATGATAAACAGTTCAAAATTACATCTAAGCATGCCATATATTACATCAAAAGCTGGTGAGGATACATCTGTTTCCATAACTCAGAGAGGGTTCGCATGATTCATCGCATGATTCACTATCAAACAAAAGTAGCAAGATTCGCCCACACAAGACAGTGCACTAGCCCTAAGATGGTTTGATAACACACATCGTTCTAGTAATTAAACACAGGGCAATGCAAACTACCCTGAAGGATTAGCGCGACCAACTATTTCTTGTCATCGATTTCTCGGGCAATGACCACAGCACGGACATCGGCATGGGAATCGATTTCTGGGGCGATGTCCACAGGACTGACTGCGACATCCGAATCGATCTCTGGGGCGATGTCCACAGGATGGACAACGGCATCGGAATCGTTCTCCGGGGCGATGCCAATAGGACGGGCCACGACATCGGAATCATCAAGGACAACCACCGGCACCTGCACAACCCTAACATATTAGCAAGCACAATGCAAATAATCAAAAAGAAAGCACATTGCAAATAATCAAAAACCACAACTATGGTAATAAGCCATTATTTTTTACCTTGTGCAGCTCACCGGGGGGTCTCATCCCTCCGGGGGGCCATGTCCTCGTCCTCGATGGGGCCCATCACCTTGCCAGGGGAGTACTGCTTCTCAACGGCGACTATCTCCTCAAACTCGGTCTTGAGCCTCACATAGGTGGCAATCAGAGTTCCCGGGGTAGGCACGGTGGGGCCCTTGCTGTTCTTCCAACTTTCTTTGAGGAGTTCGTCCGCCAACATCCTCAACTCTTTGGCCAGTGCTTGTTTCTTGGAGTTCTTCGTCTCCATGGGTTGGCCCGCCAACATGGTCAACTCGTTGGTCGGTGCTCGCTTCCTGGAGATTGTTGTCTCCAGTGGGTTGTCCGCCGGCAACTCTTTGCCTAGTGCTCCAGGATCCATCAATGAACTGACAAACAAAAAGCAATCGAAAGGAAACCACAATCGCAATGAAAACAGGAAAAGAATAGGATGTGAGAATCGGTCGGTGCTTTGCAAAAAGAAGATTATTGGAATGAAAATATAGCAGCATAACTAATTCGCCCACCTTTCGTTAGTCGGTAGAGAAGAAAAATGGCAGAAGTGAGTACCCTGGAGTGAGGTTTTCTTCAAGAAAGGGAAGAAAGGGCTTGAACGAGCGTTCCAATGAAATGATGGTTGCTTCGTCCAGTCCAACTTGGAGGCCACCTTACAACTGCTGGTAAAGGTGTGGGTTTTGTGATATGACGGTTCATGACGGCCACACCGGGGTGACAGGTGAGTCTCGACTGTAGCACCTCGCTGTGATTTGGTGGATGGCACGCGAGCCCGGATGCTTTGAAATGTCCCGCATGTAGATAGAGCGGCTAGTCATATAGGAGTGCTCAATATTGTGCATCGTGACCAAGGCGGAGAGGAAAATGAGAGAACTACGTAATGAATGCATGAGTTTAATTAGGGTAGTTTTGTAAAGTACGAGATACAGTACATTCCTCCAATCGCAAAATGCCTTGGTTCATGAGATTTGAGATTTGAGCCCTATAAACCGGAAGGGAGGGGGTACTGCACACGGTGTAGTCTAGTCACTTGTTGAAATCTCTAGAAAGGCAAATACTCCTTTCCGGTTTACAGGTCTATACTACTCCCTCCGTCTAGGTGTGTAAGTCATCTTACGAAAACCAAATAGTCCCAAAACACTTAGGCGCGGTGCATTAATTTCTACCTTGTTTCTTGTTTCTTGACATACGTATCAACCAATAAGAGATGAGAGGTGTGCATGCTTTTAATGACTTGCAATGGCTAGTTCATTGCATGGAATGCTATTAATTAGAAAATAAACATTGGTGACCCCAGGAGGAAACGGTGCTAAGCGCGTGGAGCTATGCAGAATGAGTATCAACCAATGGATAATGGAGTTTAATTGTTAAACAATAGCAATTTTGTCTCATGCAAGAGCCTGGCTAGTACTCCAAGGAAACGCACCACGCGAGCGTTCGCAACTGCCACGTTTGGTTTGCGCTTGGCTCTTCGCCTCTTCGAGAAGATGAACAATGATGTTACTCCTACTTCTACAATATCGAATCCACTGCTGCATGTCTGTCCACCTCGTGCAGGAGAGATAGCGTGTAGAGAAAGCTTCTACTTACTGCTCCTGCCTTTGCGTCTATGACAGGTGGGCCCAACAGGTGGTTAGCCCACCTATCATGCAGCCAAAGGCAGGTGCAGTAAGGCACCGGAGCTCGTCCGCGAGGGAGAGGGCGTCGTAGTAATCAAATTTCTCGGTCTTGTACGAGTTGATGCGACACATCAAAGCACTGCACTCGATAAAAGTCTTTTTACACATTTCAAATGGGCTACTTCGTATGTAGGAGTAGAAATATTTTGCTTCATATGTAGTCACTTGTTGCAATCTCTGAAAAGACTTATATTTGGAAACAGAGGGAGTACAACGCATGCATGCATGCCGTGACTTTCCTTTTGATACTTGCATGTGTTGATTTGATGCACCTTGCCAAATTTTGACTATAAATTTAACTAACCAAATTTGCATGCATGTTACCAAAAATTACGGGGCTGTTTGGACTGTGACTATGTTTGTCTTATGTTGCCAAATTATTTTTCCCACACTTGCCACACTTGCCTAACCTAAGTTGCTCAAATTGTTAGACACACTTTGGCTTGCCTAACGGAATCTTGCCACAATTTTTGTGTCTATGACATGTGGGGTTCACTGCTAATAAAAAAAATTCTTGTCTTAGGTGTGGCTAATGAAAAAGACTTATATTTAGGAACGGAGGGAGTAGAGAATATAAATAATAATGCATGTTGGGGCAACCCACATTTCCGCTAATTTTAGCCGTGGGCTTGTTCACAATTTTTACGAGGGGGTGGTTGTTCATTTAATGGAGGGACTTGTAGTACGAGACTTGAACGATACAAAGTGCGACCTGGCACACCGTAAGACTAGCCACAGTGCATAGTAACATACACTAGTAACATACACATATCCCTAGACTATGCTACTACCTTCATAGTGGGTAGTAACATAAGTGTGGTAACATGCAAAGCTTCATTTATTAGGTTATAGACTCATATTGCATTGGGACATGTGATGTTACAATAACTAGCTAAGTTACTATAACTACCTCTCTCCTCATTAACTCATTGACATATATAAGCAAATTTGCTGAGTTGGACTCGATGTTACCGCCGAAGTTACTCCCACTGTGGCTAGTCTAACACCACTTGGAACAAGCGGGTAGCTATCTCAAAAAACAATCAACAACTAAAAAAACCCGCGACCTGGCATGTAGTAGTACACAATTTTAAATGATTGTTTTGATGGAGTGAAAAAGGAAAACTACACCACTACTTATATATAGGACGGAGCCTCCGCGCTTGCTTGATAGGGCTGCTCTATTCACACACTCTCATCCTCTCCAGATCTAAACAAGATAGGGGTAGTAACATTGTCTTTCTCCCGTCAAAAACACTGGCTTTCTATCCTCACCGCTGGTTACAGATCCGGACGTATCCCCCTCCGCCGGTGAAGGGGAGGAGGGGCAGCATTTAGGCCGTCATTGACAGCGAGGGAGGAGACCCACTGCCGGCCACACCGTTATCTCTGGCTGAGCGTCGGCGCGGGAGGTCCTCCGATCCCTTCGTCGTTGCCTGTGGGCGGATCCGGCCTCCCACCGCCCACCTATCCACATACCGACGACCTTCAAGTATATCTTTGTTCGAAACCGCCTTAGCTCTACTTCCCCAGCTTGCTACGTCGCTGCATGTGCATCATTTTCTACCTCTCAGCCCCTCTCGATCGGATGGTCCAACGTCACCTATTTTTTCTTCTTCTATTGTTAGAGGTAAATCTAGTTCATGGAGTCGAATCTTGTACTCCCTCCGTCTGAAAATACTTGCCATTGAAATAAAGTGGGGGTGGGGGAATTTAGTATGTACATCGGAGTTGGTACAAACAGGAAGGAAAGGGGATGAAAGTAGTACAGACTGGTCATCCAACCGGTCTGTTGGTCGAAAAGGGAAATATAGGGGTAACGCTGTACACAGTGGTATGACCAGGACTAGATTTTCTATCCACACATAGGAGTAGGTGGCTAGAGTGAACAAAAATGGGACCAACCCAGATATGTTTCTTGGATGTTTGTTTCTCGGGGCAACAAACTATGAATCACCACTTTATGCCCCTGTTTACGTACATGGTGCTGTACTGCTGGTGCACCCATTGTACCATGTCGGAATAAAGGTGCAGAAAAGAGGACCGGAATAGGAAAGGAATGTAGGTATAAAACTATGGAACAGTGAACCGGAGGAAACTCTCAAGAGAATGTGTTCGGATGGACTACAAAATGTACAAATTTGTTTTTTAGAGTAGCATGCTTGGCAGTATGAGATGCTATTTGTTTATTCAGCTGCACAGTGACTACTCTTGTCCTCACCTCACGTACAACACATAGGTTGATTTTTTTATTCGGGCAAACACAACGCAATAACCTATCTAACGCATGGCAGCGAGCGCCTGCCTCAGGCTTCCGCCCAAAAAATGAGCAGCGCGTGGATGTTTCTAATCTGATGGAATCAGTATTACCAGACCAGCTTTCCCATGAAACACTATTCACCTTTCCCATGTTCCGAACGGTTGGAAGGGAAAGAATACCGTAGGAATTGTGTTCCTATGAAAATCCTGCACCAAACCTGTGAACCGTACGCAGCCTTAGCTGTTCTTAATATAATGTCCCTGGTAAAAATGAAGCCATGCCACTGTTTTTGCAAGTAATTGTTTGAGACTCTGACAAGTTTAGCCAAATGTTTTTTCCTGTAATTGTTTGAGACGCTGACTGTTTCCTCTGTGCCTTTTTGTGCAAACAGGGATATCCAATTCACCTGGTTGCTGTTGTGAACTTTTGGTGCACTGCACAAAACTCTTCTTAAAAGAAGTGACTTTTGTGCTGTTTAACTGGAATGTCAAAATGGAACAGTTGGTTCATTTTGGTGGAACTGCACAAAGGGAGATCTGTGTTCCAATCCTCATCATCCATATTGGCGCCATAACCTTCCTTTAGGTAAGAATGATATTTAATGCATGTGTTCATCTCTATTTTCCGACTGCCATGAGAAAATAATGCTGTTTTTTACTAGTACACTTGTACTCCCTCACTGACAAAACCAATTCTGAATTAGAAGGCCAATCATGTACTTGGTTTCACCAACTGGTGAGGAGAAAGAGAAACCGGGCATGAAGAGGAAGAAGGAGAAGAATAAACCTTCCCAAGGCGATCTTGCTGAAGCCAGAGGCCACAATCGAGGTTGTTCAAGGGCTCCGGCAACAACTACCTTACATGTGAGACGATTCTCCAGGGAGCCCTTCCACTTCTGTTGTCTCACTTAATTAATTAGAAGTACTTAAGTACCACTAATTTATTACTGCCTAATTTTCCTGTTGGAGTTAAACAAATCTTTAGTAGGACCCTATGCTGAATCATGTACGTGTGAATGTTTGTCTATGGAGGTGAATCATGTGGTGGAGCAGGGAGGGAATATTATTAGTGTCATGACATAATAGTGCTATTGTTTTGCATGTCAATTTATTGCCATTGGTTCAATGATGCAATGTTTTGCGTATTGTCCATCATGAATTTGATGCTACTGTTTGAGTAATATGCTAGTGTCTTCCTATCCTTTCTCACTAAGCTAATGAAGTTTTCACCTTGTTCCTACTTGTGCAAACAGGGATCATGTTGTGCTAATCATACATTTTAGTGGAACTACACAAGACAATACAATGAACTGTATCCCAGCCAGTTCTTTAACTCTGCTGGAAGTTCTTGATAATCTTTCGATCTAATCTTAGCACTGCTAAACAAGAGCGATTTCAACCATACATTTGAAGTGCACAAAAATATATACTATTGTGTGATTTCCAGTTAGTGCTTTATCATATCTTATGGGACTACATGAATAAGCTTTTTTTCTCAGGTTGGTGCGGGCCTAAGGCCTTCATCCATATTAGTTTGTTGTCATCTCTATTTGTATCGTGCTATTGTCATGAGAAACTCCTTTATCTTTGCACTTTTAAGTTTTGCAAGCTATGATAAATGGCAATGCTTTGAGTGTTGAGTTGAGCTAATTGGGACTGATTAAATAAACTAATACCTCTCTTTAAGCAAGACTACTATGTTGCTAACTTTACCCAATAAGATAATGAGGGTGCTTCTATTTGTTAGTGTATGTTTCATCAACTAGTCCCACTATTACAGTAATCTCACTCAATATATGTGCCAACAGGGATGCTCGATTTTGGTGGAACTGCACAAAAACTTTGGGTGCTTCATTGCCTCGACAGCTTCCGTCCTTTCCTATCAGTCGCTATTCTTTGCTTGCTTTCTTCCTTTGCTGCCAGTCGCTTGGATTATCTCGGCTTCGAGTCAAAGGAAATAGTAATTGATATGCTACCTCACACAGGTTGGTACTGGTCTTTATCCTGATTATTGTGCCTGTCATATGTATTGGTAATCTGGTATTGTGCTACTGTTTGCCGATTTTATAAAGGAGTAATTTGGAGCCTGAACTCGCAGGCAAATCATTACATCGGGTGATTTCAGTAGAACTGCACAAAATGATCAGATGGACAGGTACTTATGCTGCTGCTATGTACTCCAAAGTTCACTCAGACAAGCATCGATGTTGACAAGAAGTGCCTATATTCATTCAAGTATCAACCAGCGTCAACCAATTGTCAAACTCCAAGTATTAGGAGAGTGAACGCCAAAAACATTGCCTGGTGCATAGCCCAGAAAAACGCAGTCCAGTCTTTGGTCCCAACTTGTGCCTTTTGGTTATCGGCACATATGGTAGCGAACTATATGGCATGGAGTCTAAAGATTCCAAACAAGTTGGTTGACGCGTATATTCATCTGGCACTTAATCAGTCTGCACGCCAAGGATGCTCCATTTCAGTTGAACTGCACAAAAAATTTGGGTGGTTCATTTTCTCAACCGCCTCCTTTCTCGTCTGCAATGTAGAATTTTGGCGAGATACAGGACCAAGATGAGCCAGTAAACTAGTTGGATGAAAGTAGTGGCCAAGTTTCTCAAACCTCCCTCGGCACGAGGCCACTATTTGAGGATAAACCTACAAGCAAAGTTCAGACTGTCTGTGCTGCCTCTTATGTACTCGAAAGTTTACTCGTACAAGAACTAATTTTAGCAAGAAGTACCTCCGATTGAACACCATTTACCAGTCTGTACCCTAGGTAATTAAAGTTTGTCCACGTATCATATTGGCTGTGATCTCAATCATTTGGATGCATAAACATACTGAACATGTGTATATCTGAATCTTTTTGTGAATTATGTATGAATATTGTCGTGTGATCTATCAATCATTTGGATGCATAGATATGCTGAGCTTGTGTATATATGAATCTTTTGAGTTCTTGATAGTGAATGTTGGCTATGAATATGAACGTGTCCTGTGAACCCGAGTTTGATATGAATGTTTACCTTTTCTGTTGTATTTGTGTGTGAACTTGTTAGTATGCCTACTATCGGGTATAAAACACACGTCTCTTATAAAAGTAATGTTGTGTCCAATTTATGTTTTCCCTTCTAACTACATTATATATATTTATATTATTACTATTATCGTATATTTTATAGAGACTTATATATACATTATAAAAACATCCCACGTGTTATTAACTTATAAAAGTAAATGTTTAACGGAAAATCCTGGTTGTTTTTGACTCACATGCAAGGAAAATCCTGGTGATTGCGTACAAAAGCTTGCGAAGATTTTAAGGACCAATTTAATAATAACGCGCTTGATTTATTTTGAGCAATAAATCGCTAATTTCTTAATTATATATATATAATGTGCCTGTCCGGTTTACTCTTTGATATTAATTGCTCCTTCTAACATACCATTATATATATAACGAGCCCATCTAATACGTGTATTTCAAGGAAGTGCAAATGGGCTGGGATTTCTTAGAAAATATAAATGGGCCTGATTGACGCGAAATTATTTGTTCACCCAGCCCAGCAAATGGACTGTACATTCTAGAAAACATGGGTTAAATATATGCCACATTTTTGCAGGCTGACATGTGGGCCAATAGTTCGAAGCCTACACAGGGCGTTGTCAACTTGGTCAACAAATGATTGTGTCATCCACAGCCATTGGATTTATATCCAACGGCTGGCATGCACCTTCAATCTCTCGTCTTCTTCCTCCAGCGTCGCCGGGACCGCCTGGTCCGGCCTCCGGCGCCTAGCGGCTCTGCTTAGCACGCATCACTGTGAAGCGCTACCCCACCGCCGGCCAGGCTATCCCTCCACCCCTCGACACCTCCTGTTATTCTCCACAGACTACAGCCCCACGCCGCAACAGAACTAGTTATAACCATTCTCCTCCTCTCAATCTGCGACTCCACTGCCGCGTTTTCCCATCTCCGAATCGTTCCCGTCCGGGGCCTCGCCGTCGTCCAGCACCTCGCTGTGTTCGGTGCGGTGTGATCAACAAACGAGAGTCATCATAAGAGGACTGTAAGTGGAGAGCCTGACGGCTGGGACCCATGAGGTCCATGGTCGCACGCAAGGAAAGTTCCTCTTTATTAAGCTGAAAAAAATGTTTCCTCCACGTGACAGCTGGGACCCACCGGCTGTATCTTCGCTGGGAAGGAAGTGCCTCCTTGTTTTGCGAAAAACATTATTCATCCCGTTGACAGCTGGGACCCGTCAGATTTGGTGACTGACTTGTGGGCCTGCTAAGCGGACGTGTACGCATGGTTTTGTCAACTTAATCAACAAATGATTCTAGCAGCTGGACCGTTGGATGTTAATCCAACAGCCGTGCTCCTTCTTCAACCTTTGTTCTTGCTCCTGTCTCCCGTGCACCGCGGCTGTGCTGCCGCGCACCTGAACCAGTGAAGTTTCCCACTCCTCTCCATCTGCGACTCCACTGCCCCG
Source organism: Triticum aestivum (assembly GCF_018294505.1). Classification (NCBI taxonomy): domain Eukaryota; kingdom Viridiplantae; phylum Streptophyta; class Magnoliopsida; order Poales; family Poaceae; genus Triticum; species Triticum aestivum. The sequence continues at coordinate 491,230,823 of NC_057795.1, forward strand.
TCTTCCCCATCTCCGGGTCGTTCTAGTCTGGGTGCGCTCGGCACGGTGTGGTCAACATGGTCAACAACCAAGAGTCATCAGAAGATGACTATACGTGAGAGGCTGGCAGTGAGGACGCACCACGCCCATGGACGCATGCATGCAATGGAACGCGGCGAGGTCAACGTGGTCAAGGAATGACTTCCATCGGAAGTATACTGTACGTGGAGAGTCTCAGCTGGGTCCACGGCCGCAGCAAGTAAGTGCCTCCTTATTACACGGAAAATAATGATTCCTCCAACTGACAGCAGGGACCCACTGCACGGGCCACCGTATTTTGTGAAAAAAACGTTCGCCCCCTGACTGCTAGGACCCACCTGACGGGCCACCGTATTTCGCGAAAAAAATGCCCCCCCCCCCCCGCTATCAGCTCGGACCCACCGAAAGTGCCTCCTTATTATGCACAAAAAAATGAATACTCCCCCTGCTAGTTGGGACCCACCTTGGTGGGAGGCTGACTTGTTGGCCTACTAAGTTGACGGCGACGAAGGGCTTTGTCAACTTAGTCAATATGAACAATTCTAGCTCCAGTGACCATACGATGTCCATCCAATGGCCGTAGTGCTTCTTCAACCTCTGGTCTTCTTGCTCCAGCCGCCCAAACCAGCGCCGGTCGTGCCTCATGCTCCTGCCTCCCGTGGCCGACTGTGCTGCCGCGGAGGCCTCACCGCCCCATACTATTCCCACCGCTGGCCAGGCCCTGCGGCGACGGCAGCCTCACACCGCAGCCGAACCAATGAACCCTCGTACTCCTCTTCGCGCGGGCTTCCACTACCGCGTCTTCCCGGCTCCATGTCATCCCCTTCCTAGGCCTCGCCGTCGTCCACCGCCGTGGTGCTCTCCGCGCGGCGTGGTCAAAGTGGTCAAGGAACGACTTCCATCGGAAGAGTACTGTACATGGAGAAGCTGACAGCTGGGTCCATGACCACAACCCAGTTTTTTTTTGTGATTTGCCAAGTAAGTCGCTTTGTCAGGCCTGTTGGGCTGCAAATCTTTCAAGACGAGGTGAGCTTTCATTCGGCTGGCCGAGAAAATGGCCCATTAGTAATGAGAAATGGGCTATACATTTTTAAAACACATCAAACTGGGAATTAGTTTCAAATATCTTTTTTTCATTTCGAGATTTTAAATTACATTATTTTTTATGCGTGGAGAATTTGTTGGATTTTATATTGATATACATTTATTTTTAAAATCAGTTTGAATGTGAGTCGAAATTTCGGGATTAAAAACAGTTCGGACCACACCGAAATATGCAAAATTTCGTATAATTTTTTAACCGTGGCCACAGTATGGCTGTAATGCTAACAAAATGAATATGGGCTCCAAAAAAAACCTTAAGAATTAGCAAATGGGCTGTAAATTATTAGAAATAATGGCAGATGGGCTCTATGCTGTTTTCCACAAATTTGAGGCTTCCCTAAAAAAAGGTTGACACACAAGCAATGACTGGTGGATGGCCATCCAACGGCCGTCGTGCTTTTTCAATCTCTGCTCTTCCTGCTCCAGCTGCTCAAACAAGCGCCGGCGGGACTGCCTGCTCCCTCCTTCCCGCGGCCGGCTGTGCTGCCGCGCAGGCCTCACCGCCCCATCGTACTCCCATCGTTGGCCTAGCCATCCCTCTACTCACCCACACCTGCTATTATTCTCTAGCGACGGCAGACGAACCAGTAAACCCTCGTTCAGTCATACTCCCCTCCGCGTGAGAAACAACTGCTGAGTCTTCCCTGCCTCCGTGTCGTTCCCTTCCTAGGCCTCGCCGTCGTCCACCGCCCTGGTGCTCTCGGCGTGGCCTGGTCAACGTGGTCAAGGACCAACATGCATCTGAAGTGGACTGTATGTGGAGAGGCCGACAGCTGGGTCCATGGCCGCACGCAAGGAAATGCCTCCTTATTATGCGTAAAATAATGATTCCTCCACCTGATATCAGGGACCCACCGAAAGGGCCTCTGTATTTCACGAAAAAACGTTACCGCCGCTGATAGCTCGGACCCACCAGCTATATCTTCGCACGTAAGGAAGTGCCTCCTTATTACGCACAAAAAAATGAATACTCCGCCTGTTGGCTGGGACCCAGTATAGTGGCAGGCTGACTTGTGGGCCTACTAAGTTGACGGGGACGGAGGGCTTTGTCAACTTAGTCAATATGCACGATTCTGGCTCCAGTGACCGTAGGATGTCCATCCAACGGCCGTAGTGCTTCTTCAACCTCTGGTCTTCTTGCTCCAGCCGCCCAAACCAGCGTCGGTCGTGCCTCGTGCTCCTGCCTCCCGTGGCCGGCTGCAATGCAGCAGAGGCCTCACCACCCCCTACTACTCCCGCTGGCCAGGCCATCCCTCTACTCACCCACACACCCTGTTATTCTGCGGCGACGGCAGCCTCACACCGCAGCGAACCAGTGAACCCTCGTACTCCTCTACGCGTGGGTATCCACTGCCGCGTCTTCCCCGGCTCCGCGTCGTCCCCTTCCTAGGCCTCGCCGTCGTCCACCGCCCTGGTGCTCTCGGCGTGGCATGGTCAACATGGTCAAGGAACAACTTCCATCGGACGTGGACTGTACGTGGAGAGGCTGACAGCTTGGTCCACGGCCGCAGCAAGGAAGTGCCTCCTTATTACGTGCAAAATAATTATTCCTCCACCTGACAGCAGGGACCCATCGGACGGGCCACCATATTTCGCAAAAAAATGATTCGCCCCCTGACTGCTGGGACCCATCAGCTACATCTTCGCACGCAAGGAAGTGCGTCCGGGCAAAAAAAATGATTCGCCCCCCTGACTGCTAGGACCCACCAGCTACATCTTCGCACACAAGGAAGTGTGTCGGGCAAAAAAAACGATTCACCCCCCTGACTGCTGGGACCCACCAGCTACATCTTCGCACGCAAGGAAGTGCCTGACAGTCGGGACCGACCTGGTCGAAGCATACGTAGCGTTATCATTCTGGTCGCGAACGTGTACGTACATACTGGTCGATGTAGAGGTGCGCACGTGTCGTAGATGTAGAGGCACGCACGTGTCGTAGTAGAGGCGCGCACGTAGCATGTACACGTATGTACAATGCTGAGGGTGCAAGAAAGAAAATACGGCCACGTACGTACATACGGGCAGAGTCTCGAACGCCTACTCGCGCATACGTACATGGCTGGGTTGGAATGGAGAAACAACATCGTCGTCGTGTTCGTGGGGAGCCAACCGGCTGGGTCGGAACGGAATGCGTGATCATGTTCGTCGGGAGGGCTTGGACGGAACAGGCGATGGAAACGAGGCCTGGCGTACCGCAGAACAGATGAAACGGCCTTGTGTTCGACCGGCCACGTTCGGAACAGGGTCATGTTGATCGGGAGGGGTGTGGCGTACCGCAAAACGGAGGAAACGGACCTCCTACGGTCGAAACAGGGGTCCTATTGATCGGGAGGGGTGTGGTGTACCGCGAAACAGACGAAACAGACTTGTGTTGGAGCGCTACGGTCGAAACAGGGGTCCTGTTCATTAGGAGGGGTGTGGCGTACCACAAAACGGGACTCCGCGGGTTACTGTTCATCTCCGCTGTCGACCTTCTCCAGCCTCCACGGGCTACCGTCGACCTCCTCCAGCCTCCACGGGCTCCTGTTTATCCAGCCTCCACCGCGCGCTACTCCACCGGCTACTGTTCAACCACCCCTCCACGGGCACCCCTCCACCGTCTACTATTCATCTAGCCCTCCACACCACGGGGTCCTATTCAACCACCCCTCCACGGCCACCCCTCCACCGTCTACTGTTCATCCAGCCCTCCACACCACGGGGTCCTGTTCATCCAGAGGCAACGCCACCGCTCATTGTTCATCCACCCCCCCCCCCCCCGCAACGCTCACTGTTCATCCAATCGATTGGCTTCAGTTAGCAGCAGTAGCGAAGGAATCGCCCCATTGGGTTCAGTTAACAGCCATCGATCGATCCCTCGGGTTCATTAATGCGTAGCCTGCAGTGCAATCGCTCGGGTTCAGTTAGAGTCCAATGCCTCACTCGGGTTCAGTTAGAGCCAACGCCTCGCACACACGCGCGTACCTGTATGAGAGAAACGCGCATCGCTCGGCCCCCAACCTCCCACCGTAATCGGCAACTCCCCGAAATTTTCCTCCCCCTCGCTTCTACCATGGTTTTTTCTCTCATGGATGGCCCAGAGAATGTCATGCAGGTGCGTCTACGGCCCGCCCAGGATGAAAAGCCCATTTTCTGTCATGATATTTTGTCATAGAAGTAGGAGCCCACCACATCTATGATGATACCGGGTCTTGTCACAATTATCGTCATAGAAGTGTCATATGTATGACAGGAAATTTTTTTTTCGGCCCAAAATGTCACGGATTTTGTCTTTTTTTGTAGTGATAGCAACATCAATCTTAGAACATAGTGGATACTAGGGATGAAGCCCTAACGAAACTAACTCGATTACATGATGAATCTCATACAACTCCTCACCGACCAGCGAGCCTACGAAGGAATTACTCACTCCCGATGGGGAGCATCATGGAATTGGCGATGGAGATGTGTTGGTGATGACGAAGATCGAAGATCCCCCTCTACGGAGCCCCAAAGGGACTCCAGATCTGGCCTCCTGATGAAGAATAGGAGAGGACGGTGGCTCCGTCATGTGAAACGCGATAATTCTTTCTTCCCCATTTTTTTGGGAAATATGTGATTTTATAGCGTCGGTTTCAGGGTCATCGAGGCCACCAGGTGGGACAACCCACCTGGGCACGACCGGAGGGGGTGGCGCACCCTGGTGGGTTGTGCCTACCTAGGTGCCCCCCTCCGGTGATTCTTGGCTCCAGATATTTTCTTTTATTGTATAAAAAATCCTCGCAAAGTTTCGTTCCATTCCGAGAACTTTTATTTTTTCACAACAACAACACCATGGTAGTTGTGCTGAAAACAACGTCAGTCCAGGTTAGTTTCATTCAAATCATGCAAATTAGAGTCCAAAACAAGAGGAAAAGCGTTAGGAAAAGTAGATACGACGGAGACATATCACTCCCCCTCTACCTGCTTGTAATGGATTGAGTTTTCCCTTTGAAGTTAACCTATCAGATTGAGTATTTAAGGATTTGAGAACACTTGATGTATGTCTTGCATGTGCTTATATGTGGTGAGAATGGGGTATTCACGTGATCCACTTGATGTATGTTTTGGTGAGAATTTGCGGGTTCTGTGACCTTCTGAACTTATGCAGAGGGGTTGGCACACGTTTTTGTCTTGACTCTCCGGTAGAAACTTTGGAGCACTCTTTGAAGTTCTTTGTGTTGGTTTGAATAGTTGAATCTGAGATTGTGTGATGCATATCATATAATCAAACCCGTAGATACTTGTGGTGACATTGGAGTATCTAGGTGATATTAGGGTTTTGGTTGATGTGTGTTTTAAGGTGTTATTTTAGTACGAACTCTAGGGTTGTTTGTCACACTTACAGGAATAGCCGAATAGATCGATCAGAAAAAATAATGTTGAGGTGGTTTCGTACCATACAGTAATCTCTTTCTTTGTTCTCCGCTATTAGTGACTTTGGAGTGACTCTTTGTTGCATGTTGAGGGATTGTTATATGATCTAATTATGTTATCATTTTTGAGAGAACTTGCACTAGTGAAAGTATGAACCCTAGGCCTTGTTTCCAAGCATTGCAATACCATTTTCCCTCACTTTTGTTACTACTTACCTTGCTGTTTTTATATTTTTAGATTACAAAAACCTATATCTACTATCCATATTACGCTTGTATCACCATCTCTTCGCCGAACTAGTGCACCTATACAATTTACCATTGTATTGGGTGTGTTAGGGAAACAAGAGACTCTTTGTTATTTGGTTGCAGGGTTGTTTGAGAGAGACCATCTTCATCCTACGCCTCCCACGGATTGGTAAACCTTTGGTCATCCACTAGAGGGAAATTTGGTACTATCCTACAAAACTCTGCGCTTGGAGTTCCAACACGAGTCTACAAGAAGAAGGTTGCGTAGTAGACATCAAGCTCTTTTCTGGCGCCGTTCCTGTGGTGGTGAGTGATACGTGTCCGACGTATCTATATTTTGTTGTTGTTCCATGCTATTATATTATCATTCTTGGATGTTTTACACTCATTTTATAGTCATTTTATATCATTTTTTGGTACTAACCTATTGACATAGTGCCTAGTGCCAGCTGATGTTTTCTGCTTGTTTATTACATCACAGGAAATCAATACCAAACGGAGTCCAAATGCAGCGAAACTTTTTGTGGATTTTTTTGGACCAGAAGACATCCGGTGCGCCAATAAAGTACTTGAGGGGTGCTTCGAGGGGAGCATAACCCACCAAGGCGCGCCTGGGGGCCCAGGCATGCCCCGGTGGGTTGTGCCCACCTTGTTGGCCTCCTGCATCGCCTCTTTGCTCTATAAATACCCCAATATTCTTGAAACCCTAGGGGTGTCGACGAAAATCAATTCCAGCTGCCGCAAGTTCCAGAAACACCAGATCCAATCTAGACACCATCTCGGAGGGGTTCATCATGTCTATTGGTGCCTCTCCGATGATGCGTGAGTAGTTTTTTGTAGACCTACGGGTTCGTAGTTAGTAGCTAGAAGGTTTCCTCTCTCTCTCTCTTGATTATCAATACAATGGTCTCTTGGAGATCCATATGATGTAAGCCTTTTTGTGGTGTGTTTGTTGGGATCCCATGAACTTTGAGTTTATGATCAGATCTATGTTTTTATCCATGAAAGTTATTTGAGTCTTCTTTTGATCTCTTATATGCATGATTGATTATAGCCTCGCATTTCTTCTCTGATATTTGGGTTTTGTTTGGCCAACTTGATCTATTTATCTTGCAATGGGAAGAGGTGCTTTGTGATGGGTTCGATCTTACGGTGCTTGATACCAGTGACAGAAGGGGAAATGACACGTATGTATCGTTGCTATTAAGGATAACAAGATGGGGTCTATATCTACAGAAATAGATTTGTCTACATCATGTCATCGTTCTTATTGCATTACTCCATTTTTCCATGAACTTAATACACTAGATGCATGCTGGATAGCGGTCGACGTGCGGAGTAATAGTAGTAGATGTAGGTAGGAGTCGGTATACTAATCTGGGATGTGATGCCTATATAATGATCATTGCCTGGATATCGTCATGATTATTTGAATCTATCAATTGCCCAATAGTAATTGTTTTCCCACCGTTTGCTATTTTTCCCGAGAGAAGCCACTAGCGAAACCTACGGCCCCCGAGTCTCTTTTCATCATATTTGCCTTTGCGATCTATTTTCCTTTGCTATTTTCAGATCTATTAAACCAAAAATAAAAAAACACCTTGTTGCACTTTAGTTACTTTGCGATCTACTTATCCTATCTATCACAACTTTATCACATCTTCTCGCCAATTTGAGGCATCGTTACCCGAAAGGGATTGACAAACCCTTTGTGTGTAGGGGCTGTTTACGTTGTGTTGCTTGGTTCTCCTACTGGTTCGATAACCTTGGTCTCATCACTGAGGGAAATATCTATCGTCTCTGTGCTACATCATCCCTTCCTCTTTGGGGAAATACCGACGTAGTTCAAGCAGGCGTCAAAAGGAATTTCTAGCGCCGTTGCCAGGGAGGATCTTCAACATCAACCAGGTTCTTAATCACAAATCTCATCTCCTCACAATTTATATTATTTGCCATTTGCCTCTCGTTTCCCTCTCTCCCACTTCACAAAAAAATGCCATTTTATCCGCCCTCTTTTTCGTTCGCCGTTTTATCGTCAGATCCGTTTTTGAGTGCAATCTTGTTGTGTAGTCACCATGACTCAAGATAACACCAAGTTGTGTGATTTCTCAAATACCAACAACAATGATTTTATTAGCACTCTGATTGCTCCTCCCGCCACTAGTGCGGAGTCTTGTGATATTAATACTGTTTGCTAAATCTTGTTATGAAAGATCAATTTGCCGGTACTCCTAATGAGGATGCCACGTCCCATCTTAACACATTCGTGGAATTATGCGATATGCAAAAGAAAAAAGACGTGGACAATGATGTGGTGAATTTGAAATTATTTCCGTTTTCTTTGCGAGATCGCGCAAAAATTGGTTTTCTTCTTTTCCTCGCAATAGTATTGATTCTTGGAACAAGTGCAAGGATGCTTTTAATACTAAGTATTTTCCGCCCGCAAAAATCATTTCCCTTAGAATCCAGATCATGAATTTCAAGCAAATTGAACATGAGCACGTTGCACAATCTTGGGAAAGGATGAAATTGATGCTAAGGAATTGCCCAACTCATGGGTTAAATATTTGGATAATCATACACAAATTTTATGTGGGATTGAATTTTGTTTCTTGTAATCGTTTGGATTCTGCCGCAGGAGGGGCGGGGGGGGGGGGGGGGTACTTTTATGGAAATTACTTTGGGTGAAGCTACTAAATTGCTAGACAATATTATGTCCAATTACTCACAATGGCATACCGAAAGAGCTCCTACTAGTAAAAAAGTCAATTCGGTAGAAGAAATAAATTCTTTGAGTAAAAAAGGTGATGCTCTTATGAAGTTGGTTGCTAATAAAAGTGCTCCTATTGATTTTAATGATGTGCCTTTGTCTACTTAGCAAAATAGTGATGCCATAGATGTGAATTTTATCTCGCGAAACAATTTCAATAACAATGCTAATAGAGGTAATTTTAATCCTAGGCCTTCTCCTAGTAATTCCTCTAATAATTATGGTAATTCCTATAGTAATCCCTCTTATAATAATAATAGAAACACATCTGATCTTGAGAATAATATTAAATAATTTATCAATACTCATGAAGTTTTCAACGCTTCGATAGAAGAAAAGTTGAATAAAGTTGATGATATGTCTAGAAGTATTGATAGAATTTATCATGATGTAGAAACTTTCAAGATGTAAAATTTTGTGCCTAAAGTTAAAGAATCAATTAAAGCTCTTTATTTTTCTATGGCTAAAAGTAAGAAAAGAACCGCTATGCTTAGAGCTAAAAGGGAATTTTTAGGAAGGACGTTTTCTAGTGATTACTTTCATATAATTGATGAAGATATTAAAATGATTGGTGTTTATTCTATTGATTCTCTGTTTAGTAAAATTAAGATTGATGAAAAAGGGACTAGAGGAGAGTCAACTTTAGCTAGAAGGCGTCCCTATGATTCGGAGGGTGAAAATCTTGTTGAAAAAATTGATAAAAGTTGGTTTGAAGAGGTCAAGACTTTAACTAGTGATGCACCCACTATTGGATACAAAGAATTTAATTATGATAGTTGCTCTTTGGTTGATTGTATTTCTTTATTGCAATCCATGATAAATTCACCCCATGCTTAAGAAACAAATAAAGCTTTTACTAAACATATTGTTGATGTTATGATGGAAGCTTTTGAAGAAAAGTTGGAATTTGAAGTTTCAATTACTAGAAAATTACATGATGAATGGGAACCTACCATAAAAGTCAAGATTAAAAATTATGAGTGTTTTGCTTTATGTGACTTGGGTGCTAGTGTTTCTACAATTCCAAAGTCTTTATGTGATGTGCTTGGTCTTACCTATATTGAAGAATGCTCTTTAAATTTGCACTTGGTAGATTCTACTATTAAAAAGCCTATGGGAAGAATTAATGATGTTCTTATTCTTTCATATAGGAATTATGTGCCCATAGATTTTATTGTTCTTGATATTGATTGCAATCCGTCTTGCCCAATTATACTTGGTAGACCATTTTTACGTACTATTGGTGCCGTGATTGATATGAAAGAAGGCAATATTAAATTTCAATTTCCACTAAGGAAGGGTATGGAACACTTCCCTAGAACAATAATTAGGACACCATATTAATCAATCATGAGGGCAACATATTGGTCTAGAACTAAAGATGACAAAACTTAGATCCTACGCGTTATGCCTAGCTAGGGGCGTAAAACGACAGCGCTCGTTGGGAGGCAACCCAACTTGTACCTTTTTTATTTTTGGTTTTTTTGATGTTTTCAATAAAATACACAATTATGCCTCTGCTTAGGTGTGTTTTTGTGGTTTAAATTAGTGTTTGTGCCAAGCAAGGCCTTTGGGATGATTTGGGTGAGAGTTGATTTGATCTTGCTGAAAAACAGAAACTTTTACGCTCATGAAATTATTTTTCATTTTTATCAGAATAGTGATTTTGAGTTGATTCTTTTTGCAGAATATTAATAAACAAATTATTCACATCGTCCTAATTTTTCAGAATATTTGGAGTTATAGAAGTATTCGAAGTAGTCGGATTTCTACAGACTATTCTGCTTTTGATAGATTCTGTTTTCATTGCGTTGTGTGCTTGTTTTGATGATTCTATGGTTTTCTTTGAAGAGTTTTTGCCATATAAAAGTTAGAATACAGTACATATAATGCAAAAATAAAATATGAATGGGTTTGCAACAGCACTTATAGTAGTGGTTTGCTTTCTTATACTAACGGATCTCACGAAGCTTTTGTTGAGTTTTGTGTGATTGAAGTTTTCAAGTTTTGGGTGATCTTACGATGGATTAAGGAATAAGGATTAGCAAAAGGCTAAGTGAGGGAGTCCTGGACTAGGGGGTGTCCGGATAGCCGAACTATCATCATCGGCCGGACTCTAAGACTATGAAGATACAAGATTGAAGACTTCGTCCCGTGTCCGGATGGGACTTTCCTTGGCGTGGAAGGCAAGCTTGGCGATACGGATATGTAGATTTCCTACCATTGTAACCGACTCTGTGTAACCCTAGCCCTCTCCAGTGTCTATATAAACCGAATGGTTTTAGTCCGTAGGGTAGAACAACAATCATACCATAGGCTAGCTTCTAGGGTTTAGCCTCCTTGATCTCGTGGTAGATCTACTCTTGTAATACCCACATCATCAATATTAATCAAGTAGGACGTAGGGTTTTACCTCCATCAAGAGGGCCCGAACCTGGGTAAAACATCGTGTCCCTTGTCTCCTGTTACCATCCGCCTACACGCACAGTTCGAGACCCCCTACCCGAGATCCGCCGGTTTTGACACCGACATTGGTGCTTTCATTGAGAGTTCCTCTGTGTCGTCACCGATAGGCTCGATGGCTCCTTCGATCATCAACAATGACGTGGTCCAGGGTGAGACTTTTCTCCCCGGATAGATCTTCATATTCGGCGGCTTTGCACTGCGGGCCAATTCGTTTCGCCATCTGGAGCAGATCGAAAGCTACTCCCCTGTCCGTCAGGTCAGATCTGGAAGTCTGAACTTCACGGCTGACATCCGCGAAGACTTGATCTTCGATGGATTTGAGCCACAGCCGAGCGCGCCGCACTGTCACGATGGGCATGATCTAGCTCTGCTGCCGGACAGTGCCCTGGAGGCCGCACACGATTCCGCTCCAACCCTCGATTCGGAGCCGGCTATGCAGATCAAGGACGGATGGTTAAACACCACCTCGGGGGCAGCAACCTCTACGGCGATAGAGCCGAATACTGACCTTGTCCCTTGTGAACCTCGTGACTCCGAGGTGCCGGACTCCTTGCCGGACTCCGAACCTCCTACGCCCCCTTTAATCGAATCCGATTGGGCGCCGGTCATGGAGTTCACCGCTGCGGACATCTTTCAACACTCACCTTTCAGCGACATCCTGAGTTTGCTGAAGTATCTCTCGTTATCAGGAGAGCGCTGGCCGGACTGCGGTCAGGACGGTTGGGATGCGGACGACGAAGAAATCCAAGGCCCACCCACCACCCATTTAGTAGCCACTGTCGACGATTTAACCGACACGCTAGACTTCGACTCCGAAGACATCGACGGTATGGACGACGATGCCGGAGACGACCAAGAACCAGCGCCTACTGGGCACTGGAAAGCCACCTCGTCATATGACATATACATGGTGGATATCCCAAAGGATGGGAATGGAGAGGGAACAGCAGAGGAAGACCCCTCCAAGAAACAGCCCAAGCGCCGGGGTCAGCGGCGCCGCTCTAAATCCCGCCACAGCAAGAATGGAGATTCTAGCACTGGAGATAATAATACCCCAGACAGTGCCGAAGACAACCCCCTCCAGCAAAATTCAGCCCAGGAGGACGGAGAAGCCAGCCCTCATGAGAGAGCGGCAGACGAAGAGGTAGAGGATGATGATTACATGCCTCCCTCCGGAGACGAGGCAAGCCTCGACGACGACGAATTTGTCGTGCCTGAGGATCCCGTCGAACAAGAGCGTTTTAAACGCAGGCTTATGGCCACGGTAAACGGCCTCAAGAAAAAGAAGCAACAGCTTAGAGCTGATCAAGATCTGCTAGCCGACAGATGGACTGAAGTCCTTGCGGCCGAAGAGCATGTGCTCGAACGCCCCTCCAAAAGCTACCCCAAACGCAAGTTGCTCCCCCAATTAGAGGAGGAGGCATATAAACCTGCATCACCAGAGCACAATACGGCTGACCGACCACCTCGTGGCCACGAGAGAGAGGCCTCTAGGCCCTCCACTAGAAACGCACCCCGGCATCGCTCAAAAAGCACAAGGCCACAGGGGAACGCTCCGGACTTGCGAGATATATTGGAGGATAAGGCAAGACAATCAAGATCGATCTACGGATCACGTGGGCGCCCCATGATACGTGACGACAACCGTCGCGCCAGACACAGCAAGTCCGGCCGGGCCGAACACAGTAGACAAAGCTCGTTGGAGCTCCGTCGTGATATAGCCCAATACAGAGGCGCCGCACACCCACTATGCTTCACAGATGAAGTAATGGATCATCAAATCCCCGAAGGGTTTAAACCCATGAATATTGAATCCTATGATGGCACAACAGACCCCGCGGTTTGGATCGAAGACTATCTCCTTCATATCCACATGGCCCGCGGTGACGATCTTCACGCCATCAAATACCTCCCACTCAAGCTTAAAGGACCAGCTCGGCATTGGCTCAACAGCTTGCCAGCAGAATCAATTGGGTGTTGGGAGGACCTGGAAGCCGCATTCCTTGATAACTTCCAGGGCACGTATGTGCGACCACCAGACGCTGACGACCTAAGCCACATAATTCAGCAGCCAGACGAATCGGCCAGACAATTCTGGACACGGTTCTTAACTAAGAAAAATCAAATCATCGACTGTCCGGATGCGGAGGCCCTCGCGGCCTTCAAACATAACATCCGTGACGAGTGGCTTGCCCGGCACCTTGGACAGGAAAAGCCGAAATCCATGGCAGCCCTCACATCACTCATGACCCGCTTCTACGCGGGAGAGGACAGCTGGCTAGCCCGCAGCAACAACCTCAGCAAAAATTCTGGCAGTCCGGATACCAAGGACCGCAACGGCAGGTCGCGTCGCAACAAGAACAAACGCCGCATTAACGGCGACAATAATGAGGATACAGCAGTCAATGCCGGATTCAGAGGCTCCAAACCCGGTCAGCGGAAAAAGCCATTCAAAAGAACTACTCCGGGTCTGTCCAATTTGGACCGAATACTCGATCGCTCGTGCCAGATACATGGCACCCCTGAAAAGCCAGCCAACCACACCAACAGGGACTGTTGGGTATTCAAGCAGGCAGGCAAGCTAATTGCCGAAAACAATGGCAAGGGGCTGCATAGCGATGACGAAGAAGAGACCCAACCACCGAACAATAGAGGACAAAAGGGTTTCCCCCCACAAGTGCGGACGGTGAACATGATATACGCAACCCACATACCCAAGAGGGAGCGGAAGCGTGCACTCAAGGATGTATACGCGATGGAGCCAGTCGCCCCGAAGTTCAACCCATGGTCCTCCTGCCCGATCACTTTTGATCGAAGGGACCACCCCACCAGCATCCGCCATGGAGGATTCGCCGCATTGGTTTTAGACCCAATCATCGATGGATTTCACCTCACCAGAGTCCTGATGGACGTCGGCAGCAGCCTGAACCTGCTTTATCAGGACACAGTGTGCAAGATGGGCATAGACCCCTCAAGGATTAAACCCACAAAGACGACCTTCAAAGGCGTCATCCCAGGTGTAGAGGCCAATTGTACAGGCTCAGTTACACTAGAAGTGGTCTTCGGATCCCCGGATAATTTCCGAAGCGAGGAGTTAATCTTCGACATAGTTCCGTTCCGTAGCGGCTATCATGCTCTTCTTGGACGGACCGCGTTTGCAAAGTTCAACACGGTGCCGTACTACGCATACCTCAAGCTCAAGATGCCAGGCCCTCGAGGAGTCATCACGGTCAACGGAAACACTGAACGCTCCCTCCGAATGGAGGAACATACAGCGGCTCTCGCGGCAGAAGTACAATGCAGCCTCTTAAGGCAATTCTTGAGTCCGGCCATTATGCAACCGGACACGGCTAAACGCGCCCGGAGTAACCTACAACAAGACCACCTGGCACGTTCCGAGCACGCGTAGCAGTGCGGCCCCAACCCCAGCCCTCACAAAATTGCAAGACTGGTCCTTCGCGTACATCATTACGCTCTGGAGATACCATGGGCATATGGGGAGGGGCACGACCACGACAGGCCCAGAATGCGGCTTAACCACACCAGGGGCTCCCAAGTGTGTCATTCTTTTTTTCTTTTTTCTTTCTTACCCACAGGACTCCGTTCTCCAGAGGTCCTGTCCGGCAGTAGACCGGCCGAACTCACGATGCAACAGCCAGGGAAGGAGAAAGGTTACGACGAATATCCAGGTGGTCTCCATTACGAGCATTAAATCTGTTTTATACACCATTCCGCAGCCTACCCCTGGAGGGGGACATGCTTAATAGTCCCATCCATTGCTTACCGCACTATTTGTATCGTTCTACATTCATGGCAGTATTTCTTGAATAAACAATGCAGCACTTTTTTGCTTATAATTGCATTCCTTCATTATACATATGTTCACTTATGACATGTCGCATCCGTACACTTTGGTACGGCTAAATACACCAGGGGCTTAAGTTCCCCACATTATGGTGTGATAAGTCCGAACACTTTCACAAGTGCGGCACCCCGAACTTATAGCATTATATGCATCGGCTCCGAATCATGTCTTGGGTCAATAGTTGGGTTTGCCCGGCTCCCATGTTTTGGTACCTTACGTTCCGTTGTATCGGCTAAGGTAGCACTGGGAGAACCACTGCGATTGCGCCCCAGTTGAGCGGGGCGAGCGCCTTAGTGGAGAAAGCTAAAACTGACCGTCATGATGAGGCGAGAGCCGGTCGCTGTTCGAGAGGTTTTTTCGAGTCCCTAAAGACTTATGCCGCTTAGAGCGAGGAACCGGCTTTGTCCGGCCCAGGCGTGGATAGTGCCCCGAATTCGGCCTTCCGAACACTAGGGGCTTCACCGAAATTTAAAATTATAGAATTCTATGGCTAAGTGAGAGTGTTCAAGCATTATAAGTCCGGTTGCCTCGTTCGTTGTGTTGAGCGCCTCCCTAGATGGACCCAAATATGGGCACAAGAGTGCTCAAATTTATCCCGAACACCCCAGCACTCGCGGCATGGGGGCTGAAGCCGACGACTTGCCATCTCTCAGATTTGATAAACAGCCGCACAGAAGGTAATATTTTAAATCAACAAGCGTTGCTTAGCGCATATGAACAAAGTTTTCAGCGCACAGGATAACAAAATGCGAGTCTACTCAAATATTACATTTTTGGAGCACTCACCCGCAATAATGCGGGCACCCTTCAGGACACTCTTATAATACGTCTCGGGCGTGCGATACTCCTTGCCCGGCGGTGGCGTGTCCGTCACAAGCTTCTCAGCATCCATCTTGCCCCAGTGCACCTTAGCACGGGCAAGGGCCCGACGGGCACCTTCAATACAGGCGGATTGCTTGATGACTTCAACCCATGGACAAGCATCCACCAGCCGCCGCACCAGGCCGAAGTAGCTCCCAGGCATGGCCTCCTTGGGCCACAGCCGAACTATGAGGCCCTTCATGGCCTGTTCGGCCACCTTGTGGAGCTCGACCAGCTGCTTCAGCTGGTCGCTAAGGGGCACCGGATGTCCGGCCTCAGCATACTGAGACTAGAAGACCTTCTCCGTCGAGCTCCCCTCCTTGGCCCTGTAGAAAGCGGCAGCATCGGACATGCTGCGGGGCAGATCTACGAACGCTCCTGGAGAGCTCCGAATTCGGGTAAGTAACAGGTAATTCACATTCACATGCTTGCTTTGCATGAAAAATGCCTTACCCGCCGCTATTTTCTTCAACGCCTCGATTTCCTAAAGGGCCTTGTGTGCTTCGGCCTTAGCGGCTTTGGCACTCTCACGAGCCGATGCAAGCTCGGACTCTCGAGTCCTCGAGTCGCGCTCCAAACTCTCATGCTTTTCCACGAGAGCCTGGAGCTCTTGCTGTACCTCCGCCACCCGCGCCTCCTGCTTCTCTCGCCCAGCACGCTCCACGGCCGCATTACGTTCGGCCGCGGACACCACCTCCCTCAGGTTCGCCACCTCGTTCGTGGCCCCTGAAGTACCCACGTTATCCTTGTCATTTCTTTTGCAACCAAATCCTTTTCTGTAAGGTACAACTTTAATAAGGTATTACTCACCTTCCTTGTCCTCGAGCTGCTTCTTGGCACGGCCGAGCTCGTTCTCGGACCGCTCGAGGCTTTGCTTCAAAGCATTGACCTCCGCAGTCAGTGCGACAAAGGTGAGCAGCGAAGCCTGCAATCCCATATTAACATATTTTTTAAGACTCCTGCATATATCTTTTTAGATCCTCAGTCCGGCTTTTCTTTCTGAACACCGAACCGAGCATCAGAGGCTACTGTCTATGCGGTACTATTTTACATATATTAATATTCTTACCTCAAAGCCTGTTAGAAGGCTGCTGCAGGCTTCGGTCAGCCCTCCTTTGGCGAGCCGAACCTTCTGAATCACCGCACTCATGATAGTGCGGTGTTCCTCCTTGATGGAAGCGCCGTTGAGCGCCTCCAGCAAGTTATCCGGCGCCTCCGGTTGGACGGAGGCCGCTGGCGTCATGGTCTTGCCCTTCTTACGAAGGGGCCGCCCGCTGGACTCCGGAACAACTACAGGTTTCGGTACCTCCTCCTCCGGGTGGGTCCCTCTCTCGGATCCCACCTCGGCGTCGTCGGCGCCACGGGGGGTGGAGGCGGTTGGAAGTGAAGTACTATCCACATCCGACGTGCCCAAGGACCCGCTCAACAAAGCGGGAAGATCGTCCTTGTGCGGACTGCATGGTTGTATGCGGCATTAGAAAGACACTGTGTGGCAAAAAGAAAAATCATGAAGTTATTCGGGAGTCCGGATACTTACGATCTCGCTAGGGGCTTGTCCCTTGAAGGCCAATCCTTGTCGTCATCACCGGTGTTGGCGGAACAGTCCGGGGGAAGAGTCCTTCCCTTCTTGGACCCTTCGGCCTCCCTCGTTGGGGAGGCCTTCCTTTTCTTCCCTCCCCCCATTGGGGGAGAGGCCTCTTTCTTCTCCTCCTCATCCTCGTGGGAGGAGTCCTCCTCGGAGTCATCGGGCGATGAGTCCGATAACACCTGAGAACGGGAACTCTTTTGAGTGCCCGTGGCCTTCTTCTTGGCCTTCTTCTCCGGCACCACGTGGGGTGCCGGAACCAGCAGCCCCGCTAAGCGGGCGTACGCTGGGTCTTCTAGCAAAGGGGCCGGACAGTTGGTCTGCTCGACCTTCTTCCGCCAGTCCTATCAAAGGAGAGGGAGTTTAGATCCCACATAGATTCAAACAATGGAAAACAAGTGTCCCGTAAAGGGTAGAATCACTTACATCACTAGAATGGCGCTGCGAGCTGAATCCGCGATCTTTGGTAGCGGATGCGGGAGCCTCGGCGCCCTTAAACAGCACCTTCCAGGCATCTTCGTACTTAGTGTCGAAAAGCCCGCTCAAGGTTCAGTGCTGGGCCAGATCAAACTCCCACAATTTGAAGGCCCGTTGTTGGCACGGGAGAATCCGGCGGATGAGCATGACCTGGACTACGTTGACAAGCTTGAGCTTCTTGTTCACTAGCTTTTGGACACATGCTTGGAGTCCGGTCAGCTCCCCCGAATCGCCCCAAGTCAGGCCACTCTCTTTCCAAGAGGTGAGCCGTGTGGAGATGCCAGATCTGAATTCGGGGGGTGCTGCCCATTTAGGGTCACGCGGCTCGGTGATGTAGAACCACCCCGATTGCCACCCCTTGATGGTTTCCACGAAGGCGCCCTCGAGCCAAGTAACGTTGGGTATCTTGCCCACCATGGCGCCTCCGCACTCTGCTTGGCTGCCCTTCACAACCTTCGGCTTGACATTGAAGGTCTTGAGCCACAAGCCGAAGTGGGGCCGGATGCAGAGGAAGGCCTCACACACGATGGTAAACGCCGAGATGTTGAGGATGAAATTCGGGGCCAGATCATGGAAATCCAGGCCATAGTAGAACATGAGCCCCCGAACAAAGGGGTGGAGTGGGAAGCCCAGTCCGCGGAGGAAATGGGGAAGGAATACCACCCTCTCATGGGGCCTGGGGGTGGGGATGAGCTGCCCCTCATCGGGGAGCCGGTGCGCGATGTCGCTGGACAGATATCCGGCGCCGCGCAGCTTGTTGATGTGCCCCTCCGTAATGGAGGAGGCCATCCACTTGCCTCCCGCTCCGGACATAGTTGGAGAAGGTTGAGGTGAGATGTGCGGACTTGGGCGCTGGAGCTCGAGTACGCGGAGATGGATAAGCAAAGGAGGAAGAAGGCGCAAGTAAAAAGGTGGATCCTTATCCCCTTATATATGGGCGGATGAAACTATGCATCCTCACCGGCCTAGTAAAACTCGCTTTTCTCCCAAGCGCCGCAATCAATGGCGCGTTTGGGTTACCCACGTCCGTATTGATGGGAATCCCGGAATAAGGGGAACAGGATCTCTGCTTCGACAAGACGTGCCAAGGAAACCGCTTCGCTAAATGTGCTGAGGTGGTATAACAAAAACGATTCAAGTAAAGGCTTGGTTGTGGTGTGATGTCATGCCACGAAATACGTCAGCAGATTGAACTTGTGTAAATATTATTCTCTCTACGGTGGAATGTGGAATTTATTCTTCAGAGCTGGACACTATCCTGGTGTTCACAATCTTCTATAAATTATTCAGAGGAGGAACCCCCCTTGCAATGCCGAAGACAATATGCGCGCCGGACTCGTCGTCATTGAAGCCTGGTTTAGGGGCTACTGAGGGAGTCCTGGACTAGGGGGTGTCCGGATAGCCAAACTATCATCATCGGCCGGACTCCAAGACTATGAAGATACAAGATTGAAGACTTCGTCCCATGTCCGGATGGGACTTTCCTTGGCGTGGAAGGCAAGCTTGGCGATACGGATATGTAGATCTCCTACCATTGTAACCGACTCTGTGTAACCCTAGCCCTCTCCGGTGTCTATATAAACTGGATGGTTTTAGTCCGTAGGGCAGAACAACAATCATACCATAGGCTAGCTTCTAGGGTTTAGCCTCCTTGATCTCGTGGTAGATCTACTCTTGTAATACCCACATCATCAATATTAATCAAGCAGGACGTAGGGTTTTACCTCCATCAAGACGGCCCGAACCTGGGTAAAACATCGTGTCCCTTGTCTCCTGTTACCATCCGCCTAGACGCACAGTTCGGGACCCCTAACCCGAGATCCGCCGGTTTTGACACCGACACTAAGCTTGGGGATGCTCGAGGCACCCCAAGTTAATATTCAAGAAGTAACAAGCAACTAAGCTTGGTGATGCCCCCGAGTGGCATCCCCTCTTTCTTCTAACAACCATCAGTATTTTACTTGAAGCTATATTTTTATTCGTCACATATTATGAGTTTTGCTTGGAGCATCTTGTATGATATGAGTCTTTGGTTCTTTTGCTTTGTGTTTTGAGTCTTGAATCCTTACTGGACACACCTTTTTGAGACAGCCAAACATTATGCTCTGCTTGCTCCTATGCTTCACTTAAGTTTTTAGAGCCATGGAATTGCTCTAGTGCTTCACTTATATCTTTTTGAGCACGGTGTGCTTTGTTATTTTTGAAGAAATGCTCTCATGCTTCACTTAGATTTATTTGGGAGTTAGTAATTTTTTTAAGAAATTCTCTTTTGCTTCACTTAAATTATTTTGAGAGAAAGAAATATTATGCTCATGTTCTTCACTTAAATTTGTTTGAGCTTATCAAAAGCAACATATGAAAATAGTCCCAAAGTGATAGATATCCTAGGAGGATATAATAAAAACTTTCATGAAGATCATTGGACAAAATAAACTTGACTCTTAGTAACGGTTTTGAGATATGACAATATGATATGTGAGTCATGTTGATGAGTAATTGTGCTTTAGTAAGAATATTGATGTTAAGGTTTGTGATTTCCTATGCAAGCACGGAAGTCAATAGTTATGCAATGAAATTTATATCCTACTTGTGGTGCATTATTCGGTGTTACTTATACTTAATGCATGGGTATGAGATTTTTCGCTTCTTGGTTGGTCGCTTCTCAATCTTTTTGCTAGCATTCATTTTGCACTAAGTATGATCACTACTTGTGCATCCAAAACCCTTTAAACCAGTTTTGCCACATGAGTCCACTATACCTACCTATATGCGGTATTTTCGTGTAGTCCTAAGCAAATTTCCATGTGCCATCTCTAATTTTCAAAATGAATTTCTCTTTTGTGTGCTCGCACCGCTCGCGAGGCGGTGAAGGGTGGCCGATATTTTCCATGCTAGATGTGTTATTCTCATGATGAGTGTTTATTCACTTGTCATTGCATGAGAGTATGGCAAAGGTATTAGGGATGCCCAGTCTCGAAATTAAAAAATGGAAGTGTTGGTATGGAGGGCACCCGTGGATACGGTTAGCCATGGAAAGTGAAAGTAATGGTGGAAAAAGGAATAAACTTTATTTTTTGTTTGGGAACCGCCTATGATGTATCTAGCATGGAAAGTGTTGCACTACAAATCCATGACATTTTGGGCCGAACAAAAAAAATCTGTCATACTTATGACACTTCTATGACGATAATTGTGACAAAACCTGGTATCATCATAGATGTGGTGGGCTCCTACTTCTATGAGAAAAAATCATGATAGAAAATGGGCTTTTCGTCCTGGGTGGGCCGGAGACATAGCTGCATGACATTCTTTGGGTTGTCCATGATGGAAAAAACCGTGGTAGAAGCGAGGGCGAGGAAAATATCGGGTTCCCAGTTACGGTGGGTGGTCGGGGGCCGAGCGATGCGCATTTCTCTCGTACACGTATGCGTGTGGGTGCAAGGCATTGGGCTCTAACTGAACCCGAGCGAGGCGTCGCCTAATTGAAGTCGAGTGATTGCACCGCAGGCTACGCGTTACTGAACCCGAGCGATCGAGCGATTCCTTCGCTAATGCTACTAACTGAAGTCGATTGATGCTGCCTCTGGATGAACAGTGAGCACTGCTGGGGGCGAGCGGGGGGGGGGATTGGATGAACAGTTCTTGGTGGGGGTTGGATGAACAGGACCCCGTGGTGTTGCCGCTGGATGAACATGACCCCGATTGATCGAGCCGATTGGGCATGGATGAACAGGACCCCGTGGAGGGCTGGATGAACAGGACCCCGTGGAGGGAAGGTTAAACAGTAGCCAGTGGAGGGCTAGTTGAACAGTAGCCGGTTGAGGGCTGGATGAGCAGTAGCCCATGGAGGGGTGGTTGAATAGGACCCCGTGGAGAGGGCTGGTTGAACAGTAGCCGGTGGAGGAGCGTGCGGTGGAGGCTGGATGAACAGGAGCTCGTGGATGAACAGTCGCAGGTGGAGGCTAGAGGAGGTCGATGGTGGATGAACAGTAGCACGTGGAGGCTGGAGGAGGTCGACGGTGGAGATGAACAGTATCCCGTGGAGTCCCGTTTTGCGGTATGCCGCAACCCTCCCGATGAACAGGACCCGTGTTTCGACCGTAGCACTCCAACACAAGTCCGTTTCCTCCATTTTGCGATACGCCACACCCCTCCCGATCAACAGGTCCCCGTTTCGACCGTAGGAGGTCCAACATAAGTCCGTTTCCTCCGTTTTGCAGTACGCCAGAGCCCTCCCGATGAACATGATCCCGTTTCGACCATGGCCGGTCGAACACAAGGCCGTTTCCTATGTTCTGCGGTACGCCAGGCCTCGTTTCCATTGGCTGTTTCGTCCAAGCCCTCCTGATGAACACGACGACGCATTCCATTCCGACCCAGCCAGTTGGCTCCCCATGAACATGATGATGCAGTTTCTCCATTCTGACCTAGCCATGTACACGAGCCATGACCATACGTATGCGCGAGTAGGCATTCGAGACCCCGCCCGTATGTACGTACGTGGCTGTATTTTCTTTCTTGCACCCTGGCCGCTGTACATACGTGTACATGCTACGTGCACGCCTTTACTACGACATGTGCGTGCCTCTACATCGACCAGTATGTACGTACATGTTCGTGACCAGAATGACAACGATATGTACGCTTCGACCAGGTGGGTCCCGACTATCAGGCACTTCCTTGCGTGCGAAGATGTAGCTGGTGGGTCCCAGCAGTCAGGGGCGAATCGTTTTTTTTTGCCCGTAATATGGACGCACTTCCTTGCGTGCGAAGATGTAGTTGGTTGGTCCCAGCAGTCAGGGGGAATGTTTTTTTGTGAAATATGGTGGCCCATCCGGTGGGTCCCTGCTGTCAGGTGGAGGAATAATTATTTTGCGTGTAATAAGGAGGCACTTCCTTGCGGCCGCCGTGGACCCAGCTGTCAGTCTCTCCATGTACAGTACTCTTCCGATGGAAGTCGTTCCTTGACCGAGTTGACCACGCCGCACCGAGAGCACTAGGGCGGTGGACGACGGCGAGGCCTAGGAAGGGGATGACACAGAGCTGGGGAAGACGCAACAGTGGAAGCCCGCGTGGAGAGGAGTATGAGGGTTCACTTGTTCTTCTGCGATGTGAGGCTGCCGTTGCCGCAGGGCCTGGCCAGCAGTGGGAATAGTATGGGGCGGTGAGGCCTCCGCAGTAGCACAGCCGACCACGGGAGGCAGGAGCATGCAGCACGACCGGCACTGCTTTGGGCGGCTGGAGCAAGAAGACCAGAGGTTGAAGAAGCACTACGGTTGTTGGATGGACATCGTACGGTCACTGGAGCTAGAATTGTTCATATTGACTAAGTTGACAAAGCCCTCCGTCCCATCAACTTAGTAGGCCCACAAGTCAGCCTCCCACCATGGTGGGTCCCAGCTAGCAGGGGGAGTATTCATATTTTTGTGCGTAATACGGAGGCACTTCCTTGCGTGCAAGATATAGCTGGTGGGTCCGAGCTGACAACAGGGGGAACGTTTTTTTTGTGAAATACAGAGGCCCTTCCGGTGGGTCCCAGCTGTCAGGTGGAGAAATCATTATTTTGCGCGTAATAAGGAGGCATTTCCCTGTGTGGGCCCCTGCTATCAGCCTCTTCTGATGGTTGTTGTTTGTTAACCATGTTGACTTCGCCGCGCCGAGAGCACAAACGCGGTGGACGAGGGCGAGGCTCAGGAAGGGAACGACCCGGAGCTGGCAAAGCCACCGCAGCGGATGCCCATGTTGAGGGGAGTACGAGCACTGACTGGTCGGCTGCAGGGTGAGGCTGACGTTGCCGGAAAATAACAGGATGTGTGGGTGGGTAGAGGGATGGCCTGGCGGCAGCACAACCAGCCACGAGAGGAGGGAGCAGGCAGTCCCGCCGGCGCTGGTTTGGGCAGCTGGAGCAGGAAGATCAAAGATTGAAGAAGCACAGCAGCCGTTGGATGGACATCCAACACTCACTGCTTTGTGTTGACTAAGTTGACAAAGCCTTGCATACGCGTCAATTTTTTTAGGACAGCGTCATCATTAACCTAGTAGGCCCAGAAGTCAGCCTCCAAATCTGTGGAAAACAACATACAACCCATTAGCCATTATTTTCAATAATTTACAACCCATTTGCTAATTTCTAAGGATATTTTAAGCCCATATTCTTTTTATTAGCATTACAGACCATATATTCTGGGCACTGCTACAAAATTCAATGAATTTTTGCATATTTCGGTGGGGGTCCAAACTCTTTTAATCACGAAATTTCGAGTCACGTTAAAAGTAATTTTTTAAAAATTATATCAAAATAAAATTAAAAAACAATTCTCCGCAAAAAAAGAATGAAATTTAAATCTTAACTAGCAAGATGCCTCTTCGTTGCACGGAACATGAAGATGCATTTGTATGAGTAGTTTATCTTGTGGGAGAAAAGATGATATTTTAATGTAATTGCCAGTTGGCTTTGGTTTTTATAAGAGTAGAGAGTAGAGAAATCCAAAAAAATGATATTTTAATGCAATTGCTGGTTGGCTTTGGTTTAGAAATTTACATCCCATTTCTTACAACTTATAGCCCATTTTCTGGGGAAGCCCATTTCTTACTACTTACATCCCTCCTCGTCTTGAATGATTTGAAGCCCAGCGGGGCTGAGAAAAGCAAGTAGGCCTCGGTTTTGGTATTCTCCAAAAAACAAAGAACTAGGCTAGCCAGTTTCAGAAAGAAAAAGTATATCAACTGGCCTCGCCATGTGCTTAAATAAAAGCGTAAGCATGGGCTAGACGGGCCACAGCTCTCGCACAGCACACAGTTAAGCTCCGTCTCTGAAACTAAAAAACAACTGGGCGAACTGCTGGGTCCCTGGTGTTATCCGCTCATTGTGTAATTTTCTCGTTTATTTGACTACATTGACAATGGCGTGGGACCTAGTTGTCAAACAATTAGGAGGAAGCATTTTTTTGGCTTGTACTAACGAGGCACCTGCTTGCGTAATGCAATGACCCTGGTGGGTCCCTACTGTCAGTCTCTCTACATACAGTCATCTCCTAATTCCTCTTGGTTGTTGACCATGTTGACAACGTCAGTTGGCGGCGGGCACAGGGAGCGAACCAAGGCGGAGAACGACGGCAAGGCCTCGGACAGGAACGAACAGCAGCCGTGGAAGATGCGGTAGTGTAGTGGTAGGTGGAGGGGAGTAATAGGGCAACAACATGCAACTCAAGCTTACAAATGGTACAAAAAGCCCAAGGATTAATTGTTCATAAAATTTTTAGACAAAACCCAGATTGAGCACGGCAGCAACATCTAACCAACCACTCTTTTTCGCAGTCACAAACAAATGGATCGGTCTGATCCATAAAATCTAGCAACAACTGAATAATATAAAATATTATGAGTGCAGACTCTCCCCCACGAGGTTCCTTGCTCCTTCTCGGCCTTCGGGAATCTATGTTATTCCACTCTTTTTTTACGTGAGCTTTGTGCCAACATGCGAGACATCTAGCATCAAGGTGCACGTGTCATGCGAGAAAATGGAGATAATCAGATAAGTAGTGCGTAAGTGAGTCGTGCAGTTCGATGGCACCTACTATGCAATATTTTTTCTCCTCGGTGACACGTGAGTAGTGCATGTACTCAACGACGGAGCACGGGATGGTAGCCATGACATGGTCAGCCCTTTTTTGGAGAGAGAGAGTACGTACTAAATAACTTTGATGTGTCGCATCAACTCGCAGAACGATGAAAAGCTTGCTTACTGCACCTTCTCCCTCGCCAATGCGTGCGCGATGGCTCGCAGCACGAGGAGAAACTTTTTCTTACAAGCTGCTTGCCCACCAATAGAACCGCCTCGCGCTAGTCAATTCCTCTCCAAACACCCAGGGAGGCGGTTGGACCGAACAAGTCTAACTTGCTCGAATTTAACCCTCATGTTTGGATACTTTAGGGCTATTTGAGCCCCAACTAGCTCAAACTAACTCTAACCCATGGATGCAAATAGGGCCAAAGTTTGTCTTGGAAAACGCATTAAGCCCTATATACATGGACAGACGGAGTACATGATACTTACTAGCAGATGCTCACCATTGGTAGTAGTTCATTGGTTGGTTTCGATTTTTGATTCAGTTGCTGTGCTGCTACCACCAATATTCGCGTGTGGTTGTTTCTAGAGTAAAAAAAGGAGGTACTAGTACTTACTATGGGAAAGGTGAAGTGATGGTTGCTTTGCCCGAGCAACTTATTACTCTAGGAATATGGGAGTACCAGCGGATTCAAGGAACAGAGAAATGATGGTTGCTTCGTCTGAGCAACTTTTCCCTGTTTGGATCCATGGGTTAGATTTAGTTTGAGCTAGTTTGGGCTCAAATAGCCCTAATGTATCCAAACATTAGGGCTAGTTTGAGCTAGTTGCATCTAACTCACCCAAAAAAAACTATCCCACCCAAGAGGTGCTAGTTGGAGCTAGTTCTTCTAGTGCATTTATTGTCAATCTAACTCTGTCATCCAAACACCTTTTTGGCTAGAGTTAGTAGCTAAGTTAGAGTATCCAAACAGGGCCTTACTATGGCGAAGGTGGGGCTCTGTGATTTGACTGCTCACTAGTCATTACTACTGCGGTGCAACGACCGGGATGAATCTTTCCCTGCAGCTGTGCACTCAATATTGCTGCTGGCAGGTGGAGCCGGTTAAAGGATGTCCCACATGTCGGCGAAACAAAGTTGAATTATTTTTGCATTGCTATCAATCCTTCAGGATTTATTTATACGTACGCATAATTTTGATGAAATTGTATTGTGATGCTATGAAGGTTTCAACTTTGGTTCCCATAGGAAAAAAAGGTTTCAACTTAGGATTCATGTCTCTTGACTCAAGATTATCTCGTTACAACATTCCATCAAATAGAAATGAAACTACCATGGCTGCTAGTGCATCTTAATGGTTCGTAGATGAGAGCCAATATTCACATCACAACTAAAGACAAAGTTGTGAGAAGGTGTACAAATAAAGAAAAATATATAATTGATCGATGTTGTTCATAGGCATGGCTCCATTTCCTTGGCACAATGTTCATTGCTTGGCAGCTAGTTTCACCGAGCTCTGTAGCCAAAAAAGAGGTGTATGGAGGACACCACAATTCGATCATTTCATGCAGCTCCACTAAAATCAAGCGGACCTTCCCTGTTTGCAAAGATATCCAGTCAGTGTGATCACAATAATAGTGGAACTAGATGATGAAACATAACACACACAAATAGGAACCGATCACCTCTACGATCTCTCTTTAGGACTAACTAGTTGTTGGAGAAGATTAGGCACATAGTTGGATGAGGAGGATAGCAAAACCAATCTCCCTTTCTACAGTCCCACAGAAATGTAAAAACGTTGCCCGTGTGACATTTTGGCGGAACTACATAAAACACTCTTAAGAAAAAAGTGATTTGTGCAGTTCACCAAAAGGTCTCAATAGCAACCAGGTGAAAATGGATAGCCCTGTTTGCAGAAGGAGGTAGAAAGGAAAAAATTACTGCCCAATAACACGAGTTGAAGACACATACACGGACAAAAAAGAAGCATATTCCATGTAATAAGGGAAAGATAGCACATGGTGGTTTATCAAAAATGGTTTGAGGACGAGATTGCAAGATGGAAAGTACACCGGCCAAGATACGTTTTAAGCAAACAACTAAAGAAGATCCAGATGCAGCAACGTGGGAAGATGGGCAGTGGAGCAAGGGCGGAGTAAGCTGTACCTGAGGGTCGTCGGGATGTTACTACGAGGGCACCGGCGGTCGGGATCTGCCCATACTGCAGCAACGAGCAAGTGGCGAAGGCCCTACCGCGCCGGAGCTTGGTCAGAAAGAACGACGGGTACCGCAGATCGGGACGAGCTGCCTCAATGCCGTCGAACGGAGAGACGATGCACATCCTCCCTTTCCGCCGGCGGATGGGATGCGGCCAGATCACTGACCAACGTTGAGAGAGAGAGCCACGGCGGCCTTGTGTGAGATGGTGTGACGAGAGACAAACCCATTTTTCCATTTTCCCCATGGCAATCGTTTTATATTCTAGGTGTGGTACTCGACCCTCCTTCGAGTAAACAACCGCTACACGCGTCAAATTATCACATGGGCTGCCTTTTCGTACAGAAACGAACTCCACCGTGTACCCGCGTGGGTGTGGCTGGGAACGAGACGTGAGTACGTGCGTCCTGCGTGCACCTCCTCTTTAGGTGCAGGTACGTACGTGGGTGGGTGTGAGAGAGATGGTTTGTGCGAAAACAGAGGCAATGTGTTGATGATATCTCAATTAGAAAAACGTAACATATGCACTGTGTGTGAAACGGAGTCATGGACGTGAGATATCGATAGAATTGAAAACAGGGATGAAGTGTGTGGCTGCGCGATCGATAAAGAGTGCCCTCGAATTTGTGTTTGCCCACGTCAAAGATACAGGGCGGCTGGCCTACTGGAATTTGAGAGGGCAGAGGTGCAGTTCTTCTCCGTGGCATGGATACCTACCTACAACGTTCGACTATCGGTCTGTGTGTGGGGGGGGGGGGGTAGAGACCGGTCGACTAGTATATATGTGGGGGAAGGAGAGAGACCTAGCTATGTATTGAGGGAGATCGATCGACATCCATGGATATGTGTAGCAGAGGAATAAGGTTGGGGAAAAGACAAAGGTAGAGTATCGGAGGGTTGGTGGTGGAGTGGCGTCTCACAAATGGTGGGAGAGGCCTGCTAGACGAACGGAGGGTATGAGTGCAATATCAATAAGAGAGGGCGGGGGTGTGTGTCTGTCTATGCATGTGCGTGTGAGAGACGGGTCGGGAGGTATTCAAGGATGATGAGGGGAGAAGATATGGTTGTGGTAAGCATGCGTAACTACATAGGAAGATCAACCTGTCGTGTGTCCGAGAAAAGGAGAGACATAACTAGCGAGGTAAGTGTATTGGTGCTTGGTGAAAACAAATTATAGTTGACTTGGCTATATGTAGGGAGATCAGTTCATATCACGCCTGCATGTGTTAGAAGCAAATAAGTTCCGGAGAGGCAGACAGGGGGAGAGGGTGTGGCTAGGAGGTGGTGCGAGAGGCCTACCATGTCGAGGGGGAGGAGTGTGCGAGCATGTGATTATTGAAAATAGGGGTGGGAGTGTGCACCTGCGTGGAATCGTATTGGACATATGGGGGCATGGACGGTGAGAAGAGAAGAGGGGAAGTATATATGAGTTTGTTGTAGGCACACTTGGCTAGAGAGGTATATCGACCGGTGTGTGCTAGAAAGAAGGAGTCGGGGGCCTACACACACCGCTGGTGGACGACCTAAAGAGAAATAATGAACGTGCGCGATGGAGGGGATGCTAAGGGTGGTGAGAGGGGGGAGGGCATGTGCATGCACGATAGAAAGTTAGCGCTAGCTAGCTACAAATAGAAGAGGATCGTGAAGGTGTAAAGATGGAACAAAGATCATAATTCATTATAAAAAAGTGGATATGGATACTTGAAGAAGATATCAATGTAGACATTGATTATAATTTGGGCTAATGTGTGGCTTTTGCAACTCAGGTCTAAATACTTGTCATAATGTAGGGGGCGGGGCACTATACTTTGTGGATAAACACGGTGTACGTATGGAACATGGTTTAGATTATGAATATATAGTTAGTACATCAAATGTACTATTATTTGGAATCAACATCAAGTCTATTCAGAAAATAGAATTCGAGTTCATGTAGTACACATAGTTCATATCTATCTCTATAGTAATCATGCGGTGTGTTATTAAGGTAATACACGAATGATGGTTGAAGTTGGCAACAATCATGATTGTAGATTCTTATTGAAATAGAGAAACGAATTCAAATTCAGTTCGAATTGCAACGGTAGTATAGACATTTGGAATGCACTAAAATGTTGGTATGAGTAGGTTACATGCATTATACAGCCAGCAAAAAAATTTGATTGGACATAACATGGATTCATACTCTGTCCTTCCATCTATATAGGGCGTAATGCATTTTTTAAGACCGCCTTTGACTATTGACAAGATTAATAGTACATGACATGCACAATGTGAAAATTATATCATTGAAAGCTCCTTTCACACATGAATTTAACGGTGTGCTTTGCGTAAGTTGCATGTCATATATTATTGCTCTAATATTTGGTCAAAGTTAGCATCGAAAAACACATTAGGCCCTATATAGATGGAAGGAGGGAGTAGCTTTGAATATCATTTGTATAGTAAAACGGGCAAGACTCTCTCTTCTGTGTGGTGTGAATAGTTCTATTTTTTTCGTTTTCTTTTTGGTTGAGGGAAGTGCGAATTAATTTGGTACGTACAAGTACAATATTACTACATTAGGCTTGTCCCATAAAATTAAACCCGCGTCTTGTTATATCCCGAAAATTCAGATATCGTGCTCCCAAAACTGGCGCCTTCACAACCCGCGCCTTGCTATCCCAAAATTACAACGCGCGCAAAAACTCCCTCCAACTACCAAATCCCGACACGTGAAATCCCCCTTCTAACCCTGAGCCAAAAGGGCCGCTAGTTCAAATCGGTGGGGGTACTTTTGTAACACACCCTACATTTTGGACAAGCGCGTCCCTAAGTCATGCTTCACCCCCTCCCATCGCCCCCATTTTGCCATTCGAAATCCCAGGCCGCCATAACCTCTCCGCTCCAGCCGTGAAACCCCACCCTCCTCCATCCGACATGTCACCGTTGCCCAGCCGGAGCCTCTTCTCCGATGATGTCGTCCACCGCAACAGCTCGACGTCCCTCGTCCACCTCCCTGGATGAGGATCCGTCGTCCATCTCGCCATTCCACCAGTTCAGCCGCCCCGTCCTCCACCTCCAAGGAGCTGCTCCGACGATCACCTCGTCTATCATGGCTGCTCCATCACCATAGCGCCGCCTTAACCTGCTCCACCAGAACTACAACATCCTCACCGACTCCTCGAACGAAGCCGAGGCCTACTCGGCGCCACCAAAGAGGTTGTACACTCATCGCATCGCACTTCTCCTTAACTCGACCTCCCGGCACCGACGGTGCTCCATCCCGCACCCCCATGGAGCAGCTACCTTGAAGCCGGCTCCGTGGGCGACATCTCCACGGCGGCTCTCCCCCAGTGCAAGGCCCCTTCGGCGGCGGCGGCCATACCAGCCAGATCTGCTGCTGCTCTAGCTCTTGCTCGCTCGCCCAGCTGCTTCTGCTTCGACTCTCGCTCACTCGCTTGCGCAGCTGCTGCTGCTCTGGCTCTCGCTTGCTCGTGCTACTATTGCTTCTCTCCCCCTCGCTCGTGCTGCTGCTCTGCTCCGATTTAGCTACACTTCAGTCGACTGAATCGACTTTTGGGTCAGTCGATTTTCAGGGGGTGGGGGGCTCACCGGAGTTAAGGAAGAACCACCCGCAGCGAGGAGGGGGCTCACCGGAGAGGTACCCCACTATCTATCTTAGGATTCAGGGTGGGGGCGGGGGGCCTAGAGGGCTGGCGGGGGGGGGACCGGCGGTGGGGAGTTGTTTCGGGGTGGCGCTGGGGCCGGCGCTTCGGCTGGTGGTGGCTGGCGGCTCAGGGGGTGCATGTTGAAGATGAACTGCAAGCCCTCCTTAAACTACATTTCAAGTGCCTCTCCGCTACCATTGCATTCAGTTTCCACAGTAACATTCAGATTCCACAGTAAATTTCAGTTTCGACAGTTAAGTTCATAGTCAACAGTTTTTACCTCATCTGTTGTAGTTAGGTGGTTTTTGGTGATGTAAATTTTACATCTATTTTATATCATCTATTGGAGATGCTATTAGAATCCCACTTGAGATTAACGATGTATGTCTTGTGCTGCTTCAGCCTTGATGTCTTACGGCTCACCGGAGCTGCTCCAATGACGGAACGATCCATCACAATAGAGCAGTGCCCTGGACGCCGTATACAGATATCTCAGATCTTCCTCCACACCTCTGACATCCACCTCTGCCTCAACCTCTTCAGCGGCCAACCCAATGATGCTAAGGTGGACACGACTACGGCAAAGAGGATGCTGAGTCGACACGGCTACGGCAAAGAGGTTGTACACTTGTTGCATCACTTATTACTCTACATTCATGTCGATCCATTAGGGCTATTTTGGTTCAACGGAAAAACATATCAATAGGAAATTTTCCTATGCCACTCTACTATTCAATTATTAATGCTTTTGTTGAAAGGAATGGAGCAAAACATCCACCTAGACCTACTTTTCAACATCCTATGGATGAAAACAAGACCAAGTGCATTAGTGGCAGAATAACATTCTATCTGTACATGCTTTCATATGGTTTCACTTTATTTTGGCCATGTTTCTTTGCATTTCTCTGCTCTTCCAATTCCTGTGAACCAAACAACCAAGTTGACAGAAATCATGTGTTTACAAATGCTTTGTCTACCATGTGCATTCCTATCCTATTCCGGTGTTTTTCCTATCCTTGCGTTTTTAGAATCATGCAAGCCAAATGAGCCCTTAGAGAATTACTTCATTTATAGGTAGGTGTCAAAGGGAACTTTGTGTGGTTTGTCCTGCTCTTGCGGCGACGTGGTCCACCTCACTTGAGCTGCTCCATCGACAGAAGCATCCACCAAACCAGACATCACGACTCCTAGCTGTCTTTCGCCGCCCCAGATCTCCTTCCCTGCCACCGGCACCCACCACAACGGCATCACAATCATTGACTCAGTGGATGAACCTGAGGAGTACACGGGTCCACAAGAGAGGTCCCATTCTTTTGTTTCTGCTTATGTTATGCATTGCTTAAAATTACCTGCTACTTTATCATCCTGTTCACCTCTTAGACTCCAAGTCAGGTCCAAATTAATGTTCAAACTTGAGTTCTAAATTAGTTGTGGGGCACATATCAAGGCAGCAATGAATAGTATCTTTGTCTAATATATGGTTCACCTAGGGTATGCCTATGTTCTTCATCTTGGGTGGGAAACAAATAGTAAAGCAATCATCATATGTCTTTTTATTAAGTTAAAGCAATCATCAGCATGCTATCATTATTTTTGGATCCATCCACTGGTTGTTACCATCACTGTAAATTTCTGCATGCTCTCCTTACATAATCGCACCATATTTTTTTCGTATGCATGTCACATATTGTACACAATCATGCTAGACATGTAGAGAAAAAGAGAAGAGTTTTGCACGGAAATACAATGTCATGCAGACATCGCTCCATGGTGGGTTTAATGGAAAAACCTCCCCCCTCTCCAGATTGTAATCCAAAGGAAGATATCTATTCTAAGGCGGATTCAGACGCAGCTGACCACTTGTCGGAGTAATGGGCCACGGGTAGGCTAACCCGAGCCCCAGAACCTTTCAAGACATCGAGGCAGGCCGCGCCCCTCAAACCCGAGTCTCAGATGGCGACTCCCAGATGAGCCGAGTCTCAGATGACGACTCCCAGATGAGCCGAGTCTCAGATGACGACTCCCAGATGAGCCGACGCATGGCTGGCGACTTCCAGAAAAGCCGGCTATGGAGAGTCGGCCCATGATGCTACACTCATCGCGATAGGCGAGGCGGGTACAACCACGGCGTGGCCGTCACCTCCTACTTGCGAGGGGCTAGCATGGCTACAGTGTGCCGTACTACTGGAGATCTCCGGTGCGGCCTGGCACTGTTGCCATGCCAAGCCCTGACCTCAGCCACAGTGAGCGGCGCACTGTGGCCACGATGGCCAACCTGTACGGCTCAGAGACGGCGGACCCGCCAGTCAGTGAGAGCATAGAAGACGGCGGATACGCCCCGAAGGCGGCCCGGTTGGGAGTCGGCTCCCCAGAGTCGGCCGACCTCTCCCACGGGGCCCACGCGCCATTAACCATACAAGACGGGAAGTAACGACAGTGATCGCCCGATAGACAGCGGCACTATTGCCACGACCCAGTGATCAAGCCTGCGTCATCAGAAGCACGGCTATAGTGCCGGACTCGCCGGCGGGGCCCGCAAGTCGGCGGGCCCCAGCAGTCGGCGGAGGAGACGGCAGCCTGTGAGACAGACGGCTGGGACCCGTGCCTAGCCGGATTACCATTGTACCCCCGGGGGTAGGCCTATATAAACCCCCCGGGGCACCCATGCAAAGGGTTCGCATCCATTAGCCTTAAACCAGATCATATAGGAGGGAGAGAGCTAGCCCTGCCTCCTTCTACCTCCTGAATACAGCTCTAGGAGCAACCTTGTAGTCACTACGCCTTAGTGATCATGCGGAGACCCCGCAGAGTAGCAGTAGGGGTGTTATCTCCCCGGAGAGCCCCAAAGCTGGGTAAGATTCGCCGGCGTGCATGCCTTCGCCTAATCCGTTTCCTGGCACCGGCGACGTTCTACTCGCTCCCACCATGATAAGCCATCCTTTGGCATATGTCGCACCCAACCCCCGACATTTGGCGCCCACCGTGGGGCGAGGTGCACCGTCGTCTAGAGACCTGCTTTGGACGGGAACCCTTTTCCTCCTCCGCGAGCGTAGCCAGCCTGGCACGCCCGATCGCGCTTGCCCTAACGCGCTGCAAAGCGTCGACGACGCCTGCGCGGCGAGCTGCCTCGCTGACCTTCTCGGCGAGGTTAGCATCTCCGACGAGCCTGCATCCGATGCGGGCACGGGCGGCCCCGAAAGCCTCCTCGCGGGCCTCCTCGACCATCTCCATGTCGCTGGCGAGCCTGCCGTGGACTTGGAGTCCGTAGGCTCCACCGACCCGATGCTGGTCGACTCCGACGGCGTGTCGCTCGACACGTTCCCCTCCAATGTGGTGATCTACGACGAGCCGCCAGCTCGTGAAGAGAGCGGCGGAAGCGCCGTCACGGAGGTGCTCGTTATTAGTCATGGCGAGCACTCCGGTGAAGGAGCCCATGACCCGCTCGACGCGGCTCTGCGAGACCTGTCGACACCCATTCTGGAGGACGCTGACGCCGAGACGCTGGAGGCACGCCGCCTTCAGCTCGTCGAGGCCGCGAAGAAGCTGGCAAGCATGAGACGCTTGTCGGAGGCCTACCAACGTGAGATGGACCGCGCCGTGGGCGGCTCGCCAGCGCCGACTGGGCCTAGCCGCCTAGGCGCGGTCCGACAATGCGGCGTGGCCATCGCCAACCTGTTCGGGGATGATCGCCCCGTATATGCCACGCCTGTGGAGAACATCCGCGCCGCCCAGGCGGCAGCAGACGAACTAGACAACTTCGATGGCGAAGAGCGCCGCTTGATGACCGAGTGAGTCCAGCGACTCCTCAAGGCGGCTGCCGCGCAGAACGAAGCCGGCTGCCGCACGGAGGCGCCGCAACGACAAAATGACAACCTACCTCCCCGCCGAGATCAAGGTGCGACGTCTCGGACGCCGACTAGCGGAGCCCGCGGAAGAGGAGAGAAGGATCTGGCTGTCAGCCATAGTCGGACTCGCATCACCATCGAGCGCGACCAAGACGGCCGCCCAAGAGCAGTGGAACGGCAGGGCGACTACCTGCCTCCCCCACCACGAAGAGAAAGACGAGTCTCCCCGCCGCCCGTTGAGCATCCGACTCTCGGCGACCACCTCGGCCGTCGAGAGGGAGTCGGAGAGAACGACGCCCGCCTCTGGATCGACCGACTCCACCGATCCCTGGCGCTGGAAGAAGAAGATGAGCTGGGCCTGCCCTGCTTCGGGCCCCGCATTTGAGACGAGCCCTTTTCCCAAAGGGTTCATGCTCCCCCGAGACATGCCCAAGTACACCGGCTCCGTGAAGCCGGAAGATTGGCTAGTTCACTATTCCACAGCCGTCAACATAGCGAACGGCAACAAGCGCGTTGCCGTGAAGTACGTTCCGCTCATGCTCCAAGGCACGGCCCGGACATGGTTGAACAGTTTGAAGCCCCGCAGCATCAACAATTGGGTCGACTTCACCGAGGCTTTCATCGGCAACTTCACAAGCACATACAAGCGACCCCTCAAGCCGCGCCAGCTCTCCTTGTGCGTGCAAGGCCAAGACGAGTCGACTCGCGACTACCTCACGTGATGGGGCGAGCTTCGGAACTCCTGCGAGGGCGTGCACGAGGTGTAGGCTATCGAGTACTTCACCGCCGGGTGCAGAGAAGGCACCCTCCTCAAGCACAGGCTCCTCTATGACGAGCCAGAGACCCTCGACAAGTTGCTGGTCATAGCAGACAAGTATGCAACGGCCGACTTCTCCATGAAGACAGAAATTCTAGTTAGTGCGACTGGCAAAGTGGCCCCTCAAGCCCCCAGAACTCTGGCTGGGGACACCAGTCGGCGACAGCAGCAGAATGATCACAAGCGCAAGGCCCCACAACCGGCTCCCAGCAGTCGGCAGGTTGCGACAGTCGAAGACCAACAGCCTGAGGGGAAGCCTCCAGCGAAGCGATAGAAAGGCGGCAAGTCCAATTGGTTGCCGGCCTTCTCTTATGAGCAGACTTTGGATGGTCCCTGCAAGTTCCATAGCGGCGCGAAGCCGTCAAACCATACCACCCGGAAATGCCACTGGCTCACCAGAATCGCCAAGGGAGACGGCCTCCTCCCTCCTCCGCCTGCTGGGCCGCCGCCTCCACAACCGCCCCAGCAGCCGACGGCCAGGCCAGTCGGTGCCGTGCAAGATGAGTACCCCGAAGAACACGGAGCTTATGTGGTGTTCACCAGTATGGCTGATGATCGGTGCAGCAGACGGTTGCAGTAGCAGGAAGTGAATGTGGTAGCATCAGATACTCTAGAGTTTATGCATTGGTCCGAGAAGCCTATCAGTTGGAGCAGAGCTGATCACCCATAGGTGATGCCGAATCTGGGCTCCTACGCCTTGGTTCTGAGCGCCACCTTGGCCATGGATAGGCGGGCCTCTCGCTTCTCGCGAGTGCTGATAGACGGAGGCAGCAACATCAACATCCTGTACAAGGATACCATGGAGAAATTAGGAATCAAGCAGAAGCAGCTTCAAAGCAGCCGAACTGTTTTCCACGACATTGTACCTGGCCTCTCTTGCTCCCCAATTGGCAAGATTCAGATAGATGTCCTCTTCGGAGACAAGGATCATTTTTGCTGAGAGCCAGTTTGGTTTGAAGTGGTGGACCTTGAAAGCCCGTACCAAGCATTGCTTGGCCGACCCGCTCTGGCCAAGTTCATGGCGGTCCCCCACTACGCTTACCTCAAGATGAAGATGCCAAGTTCAAAGGGTATTTTGACCGTGGCCGGCGACTACAGGAAGTCGTCTGCCTGCGCGGCCGAGAGTAGTCGGCTGGCCGAGTCCCTGGTGATCGCAGCTGAGAGGCGGCTCCTTGATCGGGTTGTGGCAATGGCCGGCAAGCAGTCAGAGATGTCGCCCGACCCCAAGGAGTCGGAAGCGGAGGGTTCGTTCAAGCCGGCTAAAGAAACAAAGAGGATACCTTTGGACCCGGAGAGGTACGCTGTCATAGGTGCAAACCTAGACAGCAAATAGGAAGGCGAGCTCGTCGATTTCCTCCGTGAGAATCGAGACATCTTTGCATGGTCCCCTAAGGACAT
Source organism: Triticum aestivum (assembly GCF_018294505.1). Lineage (NCBI taxonomy): Eukaryota > Viridiplantae > Streptophyta > Magnoliopsida > Poales > Poaceae > Triticum > Triticum aestivum. The sequence continues at coordinate 491,268,110 of NC_057795.1, forward strand.
GCCAGGTGTACCGACGGAATTCGCCGAGCACAAGTTACATGTCCGATCTGATGTGAAGCCCATCAGGCAACCTTTGCGCCGCCTGTCAGAAGAGAAAAGAAGAGTTGTTGGAGAAGAGATAGCCCGACTCCTAGCGGCCAACTTCATTATGGAGGTGTTCTTTCCAGAATGGCTGGCGAACCCGGTCCTAGTGTTGAAGAAGAACAAGTAGTGGCGGATGTGTATCGACTACACCGGCCTCAACAAAGCTTTCCCCAAAGATCCATTTGCTCTGCCAAGAATTGACCAGGTGATAAACTCCACAGCCGGATGCGAGCTGTTGAGCTTCTTAGATGCATATTCAGGATATCACCAGATCAAGCTGAACCCGGCAGACAGACTGAAGACTGCCTTCATCATGCCGTTTGGGGCCTTCTGCTACCTGACTATGACGTTCGGCTTGAGGAATGCTGGCGCCACCTTTCAGCGTTGCATGCAGAAGTGTCTCCTCAAGCAACTCGGCAGGAATGCCCACGTCTACGTGGATGATGTGGTGGTGAAGACGAAAAGCGTGGGACACTGTTGGAAGATCTCCAAGAAACGTTTGAGAATCTGCGCCGATTCCAGATCAAGCTCAATCCAGAGAAGTGTGTCTTCGGAGTACCAGCCGGTCAGCTCCTCGGCTTCCTGGTCTCCGAACGCGGCATAGAGTGCAACCCTGTGAAGATCAAAGCCATCGAGAGGATGGAAGTCCCCCGTCGACTGTTAGATGTGCAGAAGTTCACCGGCTGCTTGGCGTCCATCAGCCGATTCATCAGTCGGCTGGGCGAGAAGGCTCTCCCTTTGTACCAACTGATGAAGAAGACCACCTTTTTTGAGTGGAACCACAAGGCGGATGAAGCATTTCTCGAGTTGAAGAAGATGTTGACTACTCCCCCTGTGCTGGCGGCTCCGACTCCCAAAGAGCCTATGCTCCTATACATTGCCGCCACCAGCCGGGTAATCAGCACAGTTATCGTAGTCGAACGCAAGGAGGAAGGCAAGGCGCTCCCCGTCCAGAGACCGGTATATTACCTGAGCGAGGTACTGTCGACCTCCAAGCAGAACTACCCCACTACCAGAAGATGTGCTACGGCGTGCATTTCGCCGCCAAGAAGTTGAAGCCTTACTTTCAAGAGCATCCAATCACTGTGGTTTGCACCGCTCCACTGGCCGAGATCATCGGAAGCCGTGATACTTCAGGCCGAGTAGCCAAGTGGGCCATAGATCTGGCTCCCTACACCATCTACTACCAGCCCCGCACCGCCATCAAGTCACAAGTACTGGCCGACTTCCTTGTCGACTGGGCCGAGACACAGTACCTACCGCCAGCACCCGACTCCACCCATTGGCGAATGCATTTCGATGGCTCCAAGATGCGCACTGGCCTGGGAGCCGGCGTCGTCCTCACCTCCCCCAAAGGCGACAAGCTCAAGTACGCACTACAGATCCACTTCGCCGCCTCTAACAACGTTGCCGAATACGAGGCGCTCGTTCACGGGCTCCGGCTTGCCAAAGAACTCGGCATCCGCCGGATCCTGTGCTATGGCGATTCCGATTTGGTGGTCCAGCAATCATCTGGTGACTGGGACGCCAAAGATGCAAACATGGCGAGCTATCACTTCCTGGTGCAGCAAATTAGCGGATATTTCGAGGGGTGTGAATTCCTTCACATTCCAAGAAATGACAACGACCAAGCGGACGCCCTGGCACGAGTCGGCTCCACCCGTCAAGCAATACCGTCCGGCGTCGCCCTTCAACGCCTCCTCAACCGTCTATCAAGCCTTCGCCAGAATCAGACTCCATTTTTGTGCCAGCTCCCCCCGAAGAAGTCGGATCCGACTCAAGAGCACCGACGACACAGAAATCCTTACAGACGACACAAAAATCCTTACAGACGGCTCCAAAAGTGCCACTATTGCAGTCGGCCCGGGGACTTCAGAACCCGGCCCGGAGACTGCGACAGTCAGCCTGAAGACTTCAGAGCTGGGCCCGGGGACTGCTCCAGTCGGCCCGGGGACTTCACTGACCCAGCAAGCGGCCACGGATCCCAGCCTGCCGCCTCCCAGCCCAGCCACCCTTGTCCAAGTCGCAATAGTGGCAATCGAAGAAATAGCAGCACCTTCATGGGCCCAGCACATCCTCAAGTTCCTAGTAAATAGAGAGCTGCCAGCTGATGAAATCCTGGCCCGGCAAGTGCAACGCCGAGCGGCAGCCTATACCATAGTCAACAGAGAGCTGGTCAGGCGCAGTGTCAACACTATGTCGAGGCAGAACAAGGCCAAGCAATCCTGAGAGACATTCATGAAGGCGAGTGTGGCCATCATGCGGCTTCAAGGGCACTCGTCGCCAAAGCCTTCCGACACGGCTTCTTCTGGCCGACTGCCCTGGAGGAGGCCAAGGAATTCGTCCAAAACTGCAAAGGGTGCCAGATGTTCCGCTCCAAGCCGCTCCAGCCGGCTTTGGCGCTCAAGAACATTCCCATCACCTGGCCCTTTGCGGTTTGGGGCCTGGACATGGTGGGACCATTCAAGATGGCATGAGGCGGCTTAACTCACCTACTTGTCGCGGTGGACAAGTTCACCAAGTGGATAGAAGCAAAACCCATCAAGAAGTTGAATGGTCCGACTGCAGTAACCTTCATCGCCGACATTACAACTCGATACGGCATCCCACATAGCATCATCACCGACAATGGCACAAATTGTGCCAAAGGAGCCTTGGCCCGTTTCTGCGCAACGCAGGGCATCCGACTGGACTTAGTGTCCATCGCCCATCCGCAGTCAAACGGCCAGGTAGAGCGAGCCAACGGCCTCATCCTATCCGGCATCAAGCCCCTCCTGGTTGAACCACTGGAGCATTCGGCCGGCTGTTGGCTTGAGGAGCTGCCAGCCGTCCTCTGGAGTATGCGCATGACTCCAAACAAGTCAACCGGCTTCACGCCTTTCTTCCTCGTCTACAGTGCTGAAACCGTCATCCCGACGGACATAGAATTCGACTCCCCGTGAGTCACCATGTACACCAAGGAGGAAGCAAAAGAAGCACGTCAAGACGGCGTCCATCTGCTGGAAGAGGGTCAGCTGTTGACACTCAGTCGGTCAGGCATCTACCAGCAGAGCCTGCGCCGATACTACAACAGGAAGGTCAAGTCGAGATCTTTCCAAGAGGGTGACCTTGTACTCCGACTGATCCAGCGGACAACCGGCCAGCACAAGCTGTCAGCACCTTGGGAAGGCCCCTTTATTGTCAGCAAGGTGTTGGGCAATGACTCCTACTACCTAATCGATGCTCAGAATCCCCGAGCACGCAAGAGAGATGACTCCGGCAAAGAGTCGGAACGACCATGGAATGCAAACCTCCTTTGAAGATTTTACAGCTGATTCAGTATGTATCATGCTACCCCTTTGTATTAAAGTACCGAGACTTCGGGCCCCCCGAGACGAGCTCGGGGACTGCCCCTTTTGATTATCTGTATGATAAGAATTATGCCTTCAAGTATGCTACTTCTTGCTACGCCGCTTGGCACCGGGCTCGACTAGTCGGCCCGGGGACTCGCCGTCTGGCGCTATGAAATGTTTCCTGAAGTCGGACAAGTAGTGTGCGGCGCCTAAGCCGTCTCCTGCCAGAAGCCGCAGCTCGCAGAGCGACTGTTTGGTAGGCAGGAGTAAGGATGAATGGGCGTCCACACGAAAAATGGCTAAGGACCCAAAACATCAACATAGCCTAAGTCGGCTTCCAGCCCCCTTTTACAAGCCGACTCGCGAATATTTGGCTTACTGCTTTCTATCCAACTTGTTAAATAAACTCCAAAGAAAGGCAAGTACTTGTTTTCCCCAAAGTAGCCAGGCATTTGGCCCAGCGGCAGTCCGCAGAGTGGTTCGCCGGCTGGCAAAGCGGAAATTAGGGGAAGGCAGCAAAGGAAAAAGCCAAACGAGCAATAAGCAAGGAAAGATAGAACTCGGATTAATATTGACATAAACATAGGCCGATTAGCCGAATCTTCAGACAGAAGTTCAAAATACACCCAGTGGGTGGAATTGTGCAAATTAACAAGTTTATCAAAGACTTTCTAGAACAGATAAACAAAGCTAGAAGGCAGCCTAGGGAGGAGCAGACGGGTTCCGAGGGTCGGAGGAGATGACGGTGTCAGGCGCCGGGGGAGTCGGCTGGGCAATCTCGGCTTGATCGCCGCCAGCGGCAGTCTGCCCGGTCAGACGCGATTCGTTGCTAGAGGCGCGGTCGAGCTGAGGCTGGTCGCCCGCTCCACCTTCTGGCACCTCCGTCTCGCCTTCGTCCTCCGCCTCGCCTTCTTCCTCAGTGCTCGAGTCAATCACTTCCGCCGAGTCCTCGCCATATTTCGGGTCCATCCCAAACCACTCTGGCGGCACCTCCTCGCCGCCTTCAGCCCGTTCGGGGACGAAGACACTGGTGTCCGTGTAGTCGGCAATGGCCGCCGCACGCTCGACAAGGGCGCCCTCCACAGCCTCCATCTCGGCCTGGGCCTCTGACCGGAACGCGCCCAGACAGTCCAGGTCCAGCCCCGGATACCACGCCTTGACGAACTCCAAGGCCCGGCGCGCTCCGGCCCGGGCCAAGGAACCCTTCCAGGCCTCAAGACGGCCGGCTGCGACCTCCAGCCAGTCGGCAGTCCGGCTGGCGGTGCGCAGAGCCGGCATGTCTGGCCATAGGGCGGCAACTGCCTGGGCGCCGGCACGCTGAAGCCGGCGCATCCGCCGGTGGGCCGGACAAAGTCGGGCCTCGATGCTCAGAAGCTGCTCATCGACAGTCAGGGGAGCGTTGGCGGCAATCACCTCGCCGCTTGCCCTCCGCGCCTCACGATCAGCCTCGATGGCCAGAGGGACTGCCTGCGAGTGGCCAGGGAAGAAGTCTGCCAAAACAAAAAAGAAGCAAGTCAAAAAATCAGAAGTCAGCCTGAGACATAGTCGGAAACTCAAAGAAAGAAAGCTCACCATCAACGATATCCTCGATCTCGTGGAAGCCGGAGGTCAGCATCGCCTCCTTGTCGGTCCAGGAGGAGCGCTCGCTCTCGAACTCGATCAGAAGAGCAGCCTCCTTCTTCTTGGCCTCGTCCTGCGTTTTCTTGAGCACCTCCTTCTGCTCGGCCAGCTGCGCAGTAAGCAGATCGCGCTCCGTAGCGAGCTTGCTGCACTCCTCCCCCTTGACGCGCAAGGCGGTGTTAACTTCACCCAGCTGCTCCCGAAGAGTAGCGTTGGCCCCTGAAGAACGAAAGAAAGAGAAAAATAAGTTGTCAGCAAAGAAGATCGCCGGGAAGATCCGGCCCGACTGCTCAACAGTCGGCCCGAATCTCGGGGACTACAGCCCGCGGGTGCGCCAGCGCGCCCCCGCAAAGAAGAGGAAAAGAACTTACTCCGGCTTTCCGTCAAGTCAGCAGTCCGCTTGCTCAACTCCTCAACATTGCGGTTGAAGGCAGTGGCACGGAGGTTGTGATACTCCTGCAAACAAAGATTTCGGACAAAATAAGTACTTGGAACTCGCCAGAGGGAGTTCCGAGCCGCCTGCTCAGCAGTCGGCCCAGAACTCGGAGACTACACCGAGTGGGTGCGCTGGCGCGCCCCCACAGAGAAGGGCAAGAAAAACAAGAATCAAAGAGGAAAACATACCCGGACGGCCGCTCGCGACGCTAGATGCGCCTTGGTGCAGATCTGGAGGGTGTCGCCCTCGGCTCGGAGCTTCGCTTGGACATCCAGAAGCGTTTGGTTCAGCGGGCCCGAGCCACCTCCGCGCACCCACCCAACGAGCGCGACACTCGTCGCCTCGGCGTCTGGGATGGCCGAGCTGGCGGCTCCGACCTCCAGGGGCCGCGGCGCCGAAGTCGCCTTCTCGAGGCGGCGGCGCACTGGCGAGGCAACCTGAAGAAGCAGCCTTGCCTCGTCCTCAGTCGGCGGCACGCGCGGGCCTGCCGGCTGTTTGCCGTGGGCTCTCCCAGACGGCGGTGGAGGCGGAGGCGGCGGCTCTAGCGTGTCCGACATACAGGCCTCGCCACTCTCCTTCTCCATGATGGGGTTCTCGGCGCCGGCTTCTCCAGTCTGCCCCGTGAATTCCGGAGGCGGCGGTGCGGAAGACAGTGGGGGGACGAGCATTGCCGATTGGCGACGTACGGCCTCCTCAGCTCATTGTCTCGCCGCAAGGGCGGCTTCAGCATCTTCCAGCTTCTTCTGGGCGGAGGCAGCTGCCTTCTCGGACTCCTCCTTCTCCAGGCGGTCGGCCTCCTCCTCGTCGTGCTTCTCCCGCGCGTTTCGCTCCATCGCCTCCCAGAGGTCGGCGGCGGGGTCGACCCGCGGAGTATTGGCGAACGTCTCTGCCGACCCCATGACGGAGGGGACGGCGACTCTATCAAGGGAAAGGGGGCCCTGAAGAAGAATGGGAGGAGTATAAAAGAAGACTCGGACAAGACTCACCGAAGAAAAATAAAGACGAAAGCGTAAAAACTTACGCAGAGACTAGCGGCGGCCTTCTCACTTCCCTACGGAAGCGATTGGCCTTCGCGGCCGCCTCCTCCAGCTTGGTTGCGGCGGCCGCCCCCTTGAACTTCTACAACTTGCCGCCGGGCGCACTCGGCCCGGCGAGACGCCTCTTCGCGCCGCCTTGGCCGGCCAGGCCGGCGGAGGAGCCTGCGCCCGAGGGGCCGACCCTTAGCTGATGGCGCGGGGTGACTTCCCCTTCGGCGTCATCCTCAGGCCAGTCGGCGAAGGTGGCCGAGAGCCTGAGGCCGCTTCCCGCTCCTCCTCCTCCTCCTTCGGCATCGGCTTCCATCGCCGCCGCCCCCAAGTCAGGGTTGTCGACGTCGCTCTCCGCACGGTCGGGGACGAACTCGCGGGGCTGTCTCGCGACACCGGCTGAAGGCTGCATGAGGGGGTTCTAGCTCAGAAGAAACCAATGAAAATCAGAAACCGGATTCGGCTATAAAGAAGACAAAGCAATAAGGAGATACGACTTACCACTGGAGGGGGGTTGGCGCGCGAGTACGGCTCCTTGCCGAACTGCCAGTCCTCCCCGAACTTGCAGTTCGCGATATGGTTCACCATGTTTGCCACCTCCTCGCGGGGCATCTCCTTGGTGCTCATCCGACTCGGGTCTCGGAGGCCGCTCATCTGACAGATCAGGTGAGGCCGACCTTGGAGCGGGAGAACTCGGCGCGCCACGAAGGCGGCCAGCAAATCGGCCCTGACGAGGCCCTCCGACTGCGTCAAGACTCGGAGTTGCGCTACGGCGGCGGCTCCGGCGGAAGTCAGCGTCTTTACTCGATGAGACCAGCTGGGGAGCCTCCCAGCTGGGGGGGCCGGCTTCGTAAGGTGGCAGATTAACCCAGTCACCGTCAGAGGCGAGGTTCTTCACGTAGAAGTACGAGCGCTGCCACATCTTCACCGACTTGATCAGCGAGATGGAAGGGAAGGGGTTGTCGGCCGTCGAGCACCGCATCGCGATGTAGGCACCGCACTGAGCCGGCACGCCAGCGACGTGCGTGCCGAGCTTAGATGAGAAGAATTCTCCCCACAGCTCGATGGTGGGGAGAACGCCGAGGAAACCTTCGCACAGAGTGGCGAAGGCGGACAGCAGCACCACCGTGTTCGGGGTGAGGTGGTGCGGCTGGAGGCCGTGAAATTCCAAGAAGGAGCGGAAGAAGCCGCTCGCCGGCAGCCCCAGGCCTCGCATGAGGTGCCAGCGGAAGATGACCCGCTCGCCCTCCTCCGGCGCCGGCGATATCTCCCTCGCCGGCGCGGTGCGGGCTCGCACGAGGTGAGCACCGGGGAGGCGGCGCGTATTGCGGAGGAATTCAATGAGGTCGTCGTCGACCACCAAGCCGTCCCACGCGCCAGAACGCACAGCCAGAGCCGCGGCGGCGGAGGAAGAGCTCATCGCTGGCTGGTGCGGTGTGGTTCTGCTCGCCGGCGGCAAGAAGAAGGAGAGAGGAGGCAAGAGGAAGCGGGGATCGGGGGAGATGGGCGCGCATGCTATGCCGCTCCACTCCCCCCCTACTTATAGCCTTGGAGGCTGAGAAGCCGAGGGGGCGGGCGTGGGATTAACTACGCTCAGAGCCCCACGCCGCCCCATGATTTACCCCACGAAGTTACTGCATGCAGTAACAGCGTGGGAAGCCTAACCGTTCGCACGGCCGCAGCGGATCCGTTCGTGTGCCGAGGCGCGGTAGTGGCGGGCCCCGCCTGACAGCCTGTCCCGTCGCGCGCGTGGGCTGACAGACTGTCCCCGCCGCGTGGCGCCACGCGATAGGGCCACGGCGGGCGGCAGCAGGGAAGCTTATCAGGCATGCCGCTTGGTCTCCCGCCACAACTTTCGAGCTCTCCACAGAGCAGGACAACCCTCTACGAATCCGACTTCGAATAGTCGGCCCAGAGGAAGACGGCAAGCGAAGCCCAGAGTCCACCACCGGAAGAATGAAACTGTTGAGGCCCCCCAGTGAGTCACTCTCGGAGCCTCACCAGCTTCGGGGACTACTGTCGAAGTAATGGGCCACGGGTAGGCTAACCCAAGCCCCAGAACCTTTCAAGACATCGGGGCAGGCCGCGCCCCTCAAAGCCGAGTCTCAGATGGCGACTCCCAGATGAGCCGAGTCTCAGATGACGACTCCCAGATGAGCCGAGTCTCAGATGATGACTCCCAGATGAGCCGACTCATGGCCGGCGACTTCCAGAAAAGTCGGCTATGGAGAGTCGGCCCATGACGCTACACTCGTCGTGATAAGCGAGGCGGGTACGACCACGGCGTGGCCGTCACCTCCTCCTTGCGAGGGGCTAGCATGGCTACAGTGTGCCGTACCGCTGGAGATCTCCGGTGCGGCCTGACACTGTTGCCATGCCAAGCCCTGACCTCAGCCACAGTGAGTGGCGCACTGTGGCCACGATGGCCTACCTGTATGGCTCAAAGACGGCGGACCCGCCAGTTAGTGAGAGCATAGAAGACGGCGGATACGCCCCGAAGGCGGCCCGGTGGGAGTCGGCTCCCCAGAGTCGGCCGGCCTCTCCCACGGGGCCCACGCGCCATTAACCAGACAAGACGGGAAGTAATGACATTGATCGCCCGATAGACGGTGACACTGTTTCCATGACCCAGTGATCAAGCCTGCATCATCAGAAGCACGGCTACAGTGTCGGACTCTGGCGGGGCCCGCAAGTCAGCGGGCCCCAGCAGTCGGTGGAGAAGACGACAACCTGTGAGACATACGGCTGGGACCCGCGACCAGCCGGATTACCATTGTACCCCCAGGGGTAGGCCTATATAAACCCCCCGGGGCACCCATGCAAAGGGTTCGCATCCATTAGCCTTAGACTAGATCATATAGGAGGGAGAGAGCTAGCCTTGCCTCCTTCTACCTCCTGAATACAGCTCTAGGAGCAACCTTGTAGTCACTACACCTTAGTGATCATGCGGAGACCCCACACAGCAGAAGTAGGGGTGTTATCTCCCCGGAGAGCACCGAAGCTGGGTAAGATTCGCCGGCGTGCATGCCTTCGCCTAATTCCGTTTCCTGGCACCGGCGACGTTCTACTCGCTCCCACCATGATAAGCCATCCTTTGGCATATGTCGCACCCAACCCCCGACACCACTCCTATTTACCCCCAAGGTGTTTGCTCTACCTTGGCATGATGATGTTAGTCATACCATGCATATGTTGCCTTGCAGTGCCTACTTTTGACATCATATATGTCATCTTCTTAGTTGAGACATGTTCTGTAATGCCACCTGTTTAGTTTCTATATCATATATGGGAATTATGCAGTATCGTGTCTTTTAGCCAGCCATAATATATGTGAAATGTGCAATGCCATCTTGTTTAACCAGGCATCATATATTTGAATGATATCTTGCCCATCCTTTTCTTCATTACATTTCCATTTGTCGACAGTACATTAAACTACTCTTCCTCTGAATCAGCCATTTGGGTGGGAGATGGAAAAATATGGAGTGAAAACAAGGCCTTCAGAGCAGACAATGCTACCTGTCGAAGCAGATCTCTTGTTGGGTCCTAATAGCAGACTATGCTACCTGTCCTATTCCCCCACCGAGGTGTATGCTCTAACTTGGCACGATTATACTGCTCATATCATGCATATGGTGTCTTGCGTTGCATAGTTTAGACATCATATACACAATATTCAACACCATGTTCTTAGTTCAGACATCATATAGAATGCCCTCTGTTTAGCATATAAATCACATATGTGATTAAATCATGCGATCCTGGTTACTTAGATAACATGTAGGTGAATTATGTCATGCGATCCTGTTTAGTTATTCATCATAGCTATGAATTATGTTATGCTATGCTATCCAGTTTAGATAGACATCATATATGTGAAATTATGTCATGCTATCCGTTTTAGTTAAACAATATACATGTCAACTATTTCATGCCCTCTTTTTTCCACACTATCTATTGCATCTGTCTCTCATACAATGTCTGTACATTCAACTATGTTTCCTGTTTATCGGCCATTTGAATTGGAGCGGGTGATGCCAGTATCTGGCGAAGTAAAATCATGGTCTTAAAATAAAACAGTACTACCTCTTGGTGGAGATAGCACCCCGGTTGTACATGCACGGGAACCAACCCTACCACACATAACCCAGACTCTCGCAGATTGTACCCCTACTGCGATGGACAGAGAACTAGCTTCGCCCAATCTAACCCCAACCCCAGCAGATAATCACTACAAAAAAAGACACATCCGTGACATTTTGGGCCGAACGAAACTTTTTTCGGTGACACTTCTACGATGATAATTGTGACAAAACCCGGTATCATCATAGATGTGGTGGGATCCTACTTCTATGATAAAAAAACGATGACAGAAAATGGGCTTTTTGTCCTGGGCGGGCCGGAGACGCAGCTGCACGACATTCTTTGGGCCGTCCATGACGGAAAAAACTATGGTAGAAGTGAGGGCGAGGAAAATTTTGGGGAGTTCCCGGTTATGGTGGGTGGTCGGGGGCCGAGCGATGCGCGTTTCTCTCGTACATGTACGCGCGTGTGTGCGAGGCGTTGGCTCTAACTAAACCCGAGCGAGGCGTTGGGCTCTAACTGAACCCAAGCGATTGCACTGCAGGCTATGTGTTACTGAACCCGAGCGATCGATCGATGGCTATTAGCTGAACCCGATCAAGCGATTCCTTCGCTACAGCTGCTAACTGAAGCCGATCGATGCTGCCTCTGGGATGAATAGTGAATGTTGCGGGGGGGGGAGGGGGGTTGGCTGAACAGTGAACGGTGGCGTTGCCTCTGGATGAACAGGACCCCGATCGATCGAGCTGGTTGGGGCTGGATGAACAGGACCCCATGGAGGGCTGGATGAGTAGGACGACCCCACGGAGGGCTGGATGAACAGTAGACGGTGGAGGGGTGCTCGTGGAGGGGTGGTTGAATAGTAGCCGATGGAGTAGCGCGCGGTGGAGGCTGGATGAACAGGAGCCCGTGGAGGCTGGAGGAGGTCGATGGTAGCCCATGGAGGCTAGAGGAGGTCGATGGTGGAGATGAACATTATCCCGTGGAGTCCCGTTTTGCGTTACACCACACCCCTCCCGGTGAACAGGACCCCCGTTTCGACCGTAGCGCTCCAACACAAGTCCGTTTTGTCCGTTTTGCGATACGCCACACCCCTCCTAATCAACAGGACCCCTGTTTCGACTGTACCACTCCAACACAAGTCCGTTTCGTCGGTTTTGCGGTATGATACACCCCTCTTGATCAATAGGACCCCCGTTTCAACCGTAGGAGGTCCTTTTCCTCCGTTTTGCGGTACGCCACACCCCTCCCGATGAACAGCATCCCGTTTTGAATGTAGCCGGTCGAACACAAGGCTGTTTCCTCCGTTCTGCGGTATGCCAGGCCTCGTTTCCATCGCCTGTTCCATCCAAGCCCTCCCGATGAACACGATGACGCATTCCGTTCCGACCCAGCTAGTTGGCTCCCCATGAACACGACGACGATGTTGTTTCTCTATTCTGACCCAGCCATGTACACGAGCCCTGGCCGTACGTATGCGCGAGTAGGCATTCGAGACCCTGCCCGTATGTACACATACGTGGCCGTATTTTCTTTCTTGCACACTGGCCGCTGTACGTACGTGTACATGCTACATGCGTGTCTCTACTATGACACGTGCGCGCCTCTACATCGACACGTAAGCGCCTCTACATCCACCAGTATTTATGTACGTACACGTTCGCGACCAGAATGACAATGCTACATATGCTTCGACCAGGTGGGTCCCGACTGTCAGGCACTTCCTTGCGTGCGAAGATGTAGCTGGTGGGTCCCAGCAGTCAGGGGGGTGAATCATTTTTTGTGCCCGGTCGCACTTCCTTGCGTGCGAAGATGTAGCTGGTGGGTCCCAGCAGTCAGGGGGGAAACGTTTTTTTCGCGAAATACGGTGGCCCGTCCGGTGGGTCCCTGCTGTCAGGTGGAGGAATCATTATTTTCCGCGTAATAAGGAGGCACTTCCTTGCTGCGGCCATGGACCCAGCTGTCAGCCTCTCCATGTACAGTCCATGTTTGATAGAAGTCGTTCCTTGACCACGTTGACCACACCGTGCCGAGAGCACCAGGGCGTTGGACGACGGCGAGGCCTAGGAAGGGGACGATGGGGAGCCGGGGAAGACACGGCAGTGGAAGCCCGCGCGGAGAGGAGTATGAGGGTTCACTGGTTCGGATGTGGTGTGAGGCTGCCGTCACTTCAGGGCCTGGCCAGCGGTGGGAATAGTAGGGGGCGGTGAGGCCTCCGCGGTAGCATAGCCGGCCATGGGAGGCAAGAGCATGCGGCACGACCGGCGCTGCTTTGGGCGGCTAGAGCAAGAAGACCAGTGGTTGAAGAAGCACTACGGCCGTTGGATGGACATCGTACGGTCACTAGAGCTAGAATCGTTTATATTGACTAAGTTGACAAAGCCCTCCGTCCCCGTCAACTTAGCAGGCCCACAAGTCAGCCTCCCACCAAGGTGGGTCCCAGCTAGCAGAGGGAGTATTCATTTTTTTGTGCATAATAAGGAGGCACTTCCTGTGGGTCCGAGCTGACAGTGGGGGGAACGTTTTTTTGCGAAATACGATGGCCCGTCGGGAGGGTCCCAACAGTCAGGGGCAAACATTTTTTGTGAAATACTGGTGGCCCGTCCGGTGGGTCCCTGCTGTCAGGTGGAGGAATAAACATTTTCCGCGTAATAAGGAGGCACTTCCTTGCGGCTGCCAGGACCCAGCTGTCAGCCTCTCCACGTACAGTACTCCTCCAATGGAAGTTGGTGGTTGACCACATTGACCATGCCGTGCCGAGAGCACCACGGTGGTGGACGACGGCGAGGCCTAGGAAGGCGACGACGCGGAGCCGGGGAAGACGCGGTAGTGGACGCCCACGCGGAGAGGAGTACGAGGGTTCACTGGTTCGGCTGTGATGTGAGGCTGCCACGGCCGCAGAATAACAGGGGGTGTGGGTGAGTGGAGGGATGGCCTGGCCAGTGGTGGGAGTAGTATGGGGGCGGTGAGGTCTCCGCGGTAGCACAGCCGGCCACGGGAGGCAGGAGCAGGCGGCACGACCGGCGCTGCTTTGGGCGGCTGGAGCAAGAAGACCAGAGGCTGAAGAAGCACTATGGCCATTGGATGGACATCATACGGTCACTGGAGTATTGACTAAGTTGACAAAGCCCTCCGTCCCCGTCAACTTAGTAGGCCCACAAGTCAGCCCAACAATATAGTGGGTCCCAGCTAGCAGGGGGTATTCATTTTTTTGGGCGCAATAAGCAGGCACTTCCTTGCGTGCGAAGATATAGCTGGTGGGTCCGACCTTTTAGCGGGCGGAACTTTTTTTTCGCAAAATACAGAGGCCCTTCCTGTGGGTCCTACCTGTCAGGTGGAGGAATCATTATTTTGTGTGTAATAAGGAGGCATTTCCTTGCGTGCGGCCATGGACCAAGCTGTCAGCCTCTCCACGTACAGTACCACATTGACCAGGCCGCGCCAAGAGCACCAGGGCGGTGGACGACAGTGAGGCCTAGGAAGGGAACGACACGGAGCCAGGGAATACTTGGTAGTTGTTTCCCTATCTCCTGTCCACCTTGGGCACTATTTTGCGTTGATTCTTCCTCTGGAAAATCCCAAATATTCCAAAATAATAATCCGTTTGTTTTTATCCCGTTTGGATTCCGTTTGATATTGGGTTTCTACGAAACATAAAACATGCAACAAACAGGAACTGGCACTAGCACTGGATCAATATGTTAGTCCCAAAAATAGTATAAAAAGTTGCCAAAAGTATATGAAAGTTGAATAATATTGGCATGGAACAATCAAAAATTATAGATACGACGGAGACGTATCAGCATCCCCAAGCTTAATTCCTGCTCGTCCTCGACTAGGTAAATGATAAAAAGATAATTTTTGATGTGGAATGCTACCTAGCATAATCTTGATCATATTTCTAATCATGGCATGAATATTAAGACATGAGTGATTCAAAGCAATAGTCTATCATTTGACAAAAAAACAATAATACTTCGAGCGTACTAATAAAGCAATCATCTCTTTTCAAAACAACAAGGCCAAAGAAAGTTATCCCTACGAAATCATATAGTCTGGCTGTTGCTCTATCTTCATCACACAAAGTATTTAATCATGCACAACCCCGATGACAAGCCAAGCAATTGTTTCATACTTTAATAATCTCCAACTTTTTCAACTTTCACGCAATACATGAGAGTGAGCCATGGACATAGCACTATAGGTGGAATAGAATGGTGGTTGTGGAGAACACAAAAAGGAGAAGATAGTCTCACATTAACTAGGCGTATCAACGGGCTATGGAGACGCCCATCAATAGATATCAATGTGAGTGAGTAGGGATTGCCATGCAACGGATGCACTAGAACTATAAGTGTATGAAAGCTCAAACTGAAAACTAAGTGGGTGTGCATCCAACTTGCTTGCTCATGAAGACCTCGGGCATTTGAGGAAGCCCATCATCGGAATATACAAGCCAAGTTCTATAATGAAAATTCCCACTAGTATATGGAAGTGATAGCATAGGAGACTCTCTCTATGAAGAACATGGTGCTACTCTGAAGCACAAGTGTGGTAAAAGGATAGTAACATTGCCCCTTCTCTCTTTTTCTCTCATTTTTTTCTCTTTTTTTTTCTTTTTTTTTGGTGGGCTTCTTTGGCCTCTGTTTTTTATTTGGCTTCTTTGGCCTCTTTTATTTTTCATAAAGTCCGGAGTCTCATCCCGACTTGTGGGGGAATCATAGTCTCCATCATCCTTTCCTCACTGGGGCAATGCTCTAATAATGATGATCATCACACTTTTCTTTACTTACAACTCAATATTACAACTCGATATCTAGAACAAAGATATGACTCCACATGAATGCCTCCGGTGGTGTACCGGGATGTGCAATGATCTAGCATAGCAACGACATCAAAAAACGGACAAGCCATGAAAACATCATGCTAGCTATCTTACGATCATGCAAAGCAATATGACAATGAATGCTCAAGTCATGTATATGATGATGATGGAAGTTGCATGGCAATATATCTCGTAATGGCTATGGAAATGCCATGATAGGTAGGTATGGTGGCTGTTTTAAGGAAGGTATATGATGGGTGTATGGTACCGGCGAAAGTTGTGCGGCACAAGAGAGGCGAGCAATGTTGGAAGGGTGAGAGTGCGTATAATCCATAGACTCAACATTAGTCATAAAGAACTCATGTACTTATTGCAAAAATCTACAAGCCATTGAAAACAAAGTACTACGCGCATGCTCCTAGGGGGGATAGATTGGTAGGAAAAGACCATCGCTCGTCCCCGACCGCCACTCATAAGGAAGACAATCAATAAATAAAATTGTGCTCCAACTTCATCACAAAGCCGTTCACCATACGTGCATGCTACGGGAATCACAAACCTCAACACAAGTGTTTCTACTAATCCACAGTCACCCACTAGCATAACTCTAATATCACCATCTTTATATCGCAAAACTATTGCAAGGAATCAAACATATCATATTCAGCGATCTACAAGTTATGTAGGATTTTATGACTAACCATGTGAATGACCAATTCCTGTCATCTCTCTAAATAGATCTAAGTGAAGCAACAGAGTTTAATTCTTTCTACAAAAGATATGCCCACGCTCTGACAATTATAAGTGAAGCAAAAGAGCATTCTACAAATGGCGATTTTCTATGTGAAGAGAAACAGGCGATTCAAACTTCAAATAATATAAGTGAAGCACGTGAAGCATTCTATAAAGCCATATTCAAAAGATTTAAGTGAAGTTCAATGAGCATTCTATAAATCAACCAAGGACTATCTCATACCAGCATGGTTCATAAAAGAAAAGTGAAAACTAAATGCAAAAGACGCTCCAAGACCTGCACATATTGCATGAACGAAACGAATTCAAAAACATACCGATACTTGTTGAAGAAAGATGGGATGCCTTCCGGGGCATCCCCAAGCTTAGACGCTTGAGTCTCCTTGAATATTTACTTGGGGTGCCTCGGGCATCCCCAAGCTTGAGCTCTTTCCTCTCTTCATTTTCCTCATATCGAGACATCCTCGATTAGACACTTCATCCACACAAAACTTCAACAGAAAACTCGGTAAGATCCGTTAGTATAATAAATCAAAGCACTACTCTAAGTACTATTGCAAACCAATTAATATTTTGTTTTTGCTTTGTATCTACTGTAACACAACTTTTCCATGGCTTAATCCACTGATATAAATTGATAGATTCATCAAAACAAGCAAACTATGCATCAAAAACAGAATCTGTCAAAAACAGAACAGTCTGTAGCAATCTGAACATCCACCATACTTATGGTACCCCAAAAATTCTACCAAAATTAGGAATAATAAACAATATGTATAGCAAGACAGTGCAAAAATAATCGGAACTGTTTGACGTTCCTGTTAAAAATATAAAATCTCTCACTACAGCCAAAGTTTCTGTCATGCACCGTACAAACCAACAAGCATTGTAAACATCCTAAAGGCAAACCTTGGCACATTATTTTTATAATACAATGGAATTATACAAGGGGATAATTATTTTTGACGATAAGTTTCTGTAATCAAGATTCACAATGTTTCCATGAGCATCAACAAAGTTCAAGGCTAGCTCCCACTTCAACAATGCTTGTATTTCTCACTTTCACTTTCCTTTTTGAAAAGTTTTAGGTTCCCCTCTTTATTTTTTTTGTTTTAAAACTATATAAAAGCACTCAACAGAAATAAATGACTCTCTAAAACTTTCGGGTTGTCTCCCTGGCAGTGCTTTCTTTAAATCCATTAAGCTAGGCATATAGTGCTCAAGTAATGAATCCACCCGGATCCCAAGGTATATCAAAGCCAATTTTAATTAACAATGATTTGTAGTTTAGTAGTTAGCACAAAGTAACATATATCATGCGACAACAAAGTCTAACTCTCTTTCTATGCATCGGCATGTCATAAGAGAACAATTCATGCACACCAAGTAAAGGCCAATGCATAGTATAAGCAGTTTCTTGCAATTCTATCGTGTCGGAAACATAAAGAGGCAGAGATGTAGTTCCTCTCTCATAATAATTGCAAGTAGGAGCAGCAAGCACATGCATATTATATTCATCAAAATCATCATATGCAACGGTAAAAGGCAACCCATCAATATAATGCTTAGTAAGCACAGACTTCTCCGATATAGTGTAGTTGGGAGAATTCAAAAAGATAATAGAACTATCATGCGTGGGTGCAATAGAAACAATTTCATGTTTAACATAAGGAACTATAGCAAGTTCATCTCCATAAGCATAATTCATATTGGCATCTTGGCCACAAGAATAGTAAGCATCATCAAAAAGGGATATTTCAAACTAATTCAAGGGATCGTAGCAATCATCCTTCGGTAAGCACGAAGGGGAATTAAACAATGTATGAGTTGAAGAGTTACTCTCATTAGAAGGTGGGCATGGGTGATCAATCCGCTCTTCCTCCTTTTGTTCTTTGCTGTCCTCGTCATCTTTTTCATCCAATGAGCTCACAGTTTCATCAATTTCTTCTTCCATAGCTTCCTGCAAAATATTAGTCTCTTCTTGGACAGCAGAGACTTTATCAATATATGCATTAATATTGTAATTGTATTCATAATTTTTATAGCAATATCTAAGTATAGCAAAATTTGCAGGTCTATAAACTGCATCATCAAAATCATCAAACTCTTTAAACATAGATTCAATCTCATAAGCACCCATAAAAGCAACAAATTCTTCTATTTGTTCCACATCATAGTAATCATATACACCAGTAGCATAAGAAGCTAAGGTTTCATTATCATTAAATTTGCATGAAAAGGGAAGGTGTGGAGCCTTCATCCTAGAGAAACAAGTAATATCATATCTCAAGCATAGATCCCGAGCATACCAACGCAACATATTAATTTGATCCCATAATGGCTTTCCTTTTTTGTGTCAAGCGATAATCCCTACAGTATTCACGTTGATCCAACGTGTGTCCCATAACATAATTGAATGGGGTTTTCTCAGGATTATCAAAGTAGTACATAATATCTTGAACATAACGAGCATCGATGGTTTTAGGAGGTTCCCCATCTCCATGAGTAGCAAGTACACCTAATTTTTTTGGTATTTCATGTTCAATATCCATAAGTAAAGATAGAGAACAACTTAGAACAGCAAATAAAAATTACTTAGTGCTAAAGCAAACAAGCACACCCGAGAATATTCACCCCACGTTATGACTCCCCGGCGACGGCGCCAGAAAAAGGTCTTGATAACCCACAAGTGTAGGGGATCGCAACAGTTTTTGATAAGTAAGAGTGTCGAACCCAACAAGGAGCTAAAGGTAGAATAAATATTCCCTCAAGTTCTATCGACCACCGATACAACTCTACGCACGCTTGACGTTCGCTTTACCTAGAACAAGTATGAAACTGTAGAAGTACTTTGTAGGTGTGATAGGATAGGTTTGCAAGATAATAAAGAACACGTAAATAAAAGCTAGGGGCTGTCTAGATAAAGAACCAATAAAGTAAATATAGCGGGTGTGGAAAAGTGGTGGTAGGAGTTGTGAAATTGTCCCTAAGCAATTGACTACTTTACTAGACCGGTAATCACTATTGCAATTCTATTTGAGGGAGAGGCATAAGCTAACATACTTTCTCTTCTTGGATCATATGCACTTATGATTGGAACTCAAGCAAGCATCCGCAACTACTAAAGATCATTAAGGTAAAACCCAACCATAGCATTAATGTATCAAGTCCCCTTTATCCCATACGCAAACAACCTACTTACTTGGGTCTGTGCTTTTGTCACTCACGCCACCCACGATAAGCAAATCATGAACATATTGCAAACCCTACAGCGGGAATCCCTCACGCTTGAGCGACACAGAGAGCACCATAGGACAGCACCAGTAATAAAACATGCAACTCAAACCAATCATAGCAATTCATCAATCACCAATAGGACAACAAAAATCTACTCAGACATCATAGGATGGCAACACATCATTGGATAATAATATGAAGCATAAAGCACCATGTTCAAGTAGAGGGTACAGCGGGTTGCGGGAGAGTGGACCACTGAATATAGATGGCGGAAGGTGATGGAGATGTTGGTGAAGATGGCGGAGGTGTTGGTGAAGATCGCGGTGATGATGATGGCCCCCGGCGGTGTTCCGGCGCCACTAGAAGCAAGGGGGAGAGAGCCCCCCTTCTTCTTCTTCTTCCTTGACCTTCTCCCTAGATGGGAGAAGGGTTTCCCCTCTGGTCCTTGGCTCCCATGGCGTGGGAGGGGCAAGAGCCCCTCCGAGATTGGATCTATCTCTCTGTCTCTCTCTATTTCTGCGTTCCCAGATTCTGCCCCTTCACCGTTTCTTTTATATCCGGAGATCCGTAACTCCGATTGGGGTGAATCTTTGCCCAGATTTTTCTCGTAAAATTAGCTTTCTTGCGATAAAAGAAGAGCGTCAACTGCCTTACGGGTGGCCCAGGAGAGTGCCAGTCGCGCCCAGGGGGGAGGGCGTGCCCCTATCTCCTGGCCACCTCGGGCACCATTTCGCATTGATTCTTCCTCCGGAAAATCCCAAATATTCCAAAATAATTCTCCGTCCGTTTTTATCCCGTTTGGATTCCGTTTGATATTGGGTTCTGTGAAAGATAAAACATGCAACAAACAGGAACTGGCACTGGGCACTGGATCAATATGTTAGTCCCAAAAATAGTATAAAAAGTTGCCAAAAGTATATGAAAGTTGAATAATATTGGCATGGAACAATCAAAAATTATAGATACGACGGAGACGTATCAACGACCTGCTAGGTCCCTGGTGTCAGCCACTCTTAGTGTAATTCTCTCATTTATTGACTACGTGGACAATGGCGTGAGCCCCAGATGTCCAACCATTAGGAGGAACCATATTTTTGGGCTTGTAATATAGAGGCACTTGCTTGCGTACTGCCATGACGCTGGTGGGTCCCTACTGTCATCCTCTCCACGTACAGTCATATCCTTGTTCCTCTCGGTTGTTGCCGACGTTGACAATGCAAGAGGGCATCGCACCACGCACGGCGAGCGAACCAAGGCCGCAAGGCGGAGGATGACGGCGAGGCCTTGGACGAAACGAACAGGAGCAGTGGAAGATGCGTCGGTCCAATCGCAGGCGGTGGGGAGTACGAGGGTTGACTAGTTCGGGTGCAGGTGCATGTTGGGGCTGACGTCGCCGGAGAATAACAGGACGTGTGGGGGAATAGATGGAGGGACTGGCCAATGTTGGAGGGTACGTACGGTAGGGCGACGGAGGCGCAGCGAGCCATGGGAGGCGGGAGGAGGCAGAGCCGACGGGGTGGTTTGGTTTGGGCGGCTGGAGGAAGAAGAAGACAAGAGATAGAAGATACACGACAGATGTTGGATGTCAATGAAATGGCTAGTAGGCAGAATCGTTTGTTGACTGGCTAGTAAGTCGACACCACCTTGGATAGACTATTTCCTCGCGGGCCCCAAATGTCAGAATCCATATCTATCACTGTCATTCAGCCTTTCCTATGAAAATTTATAGCCCACTTGATGTGCTAGTTCGAAATAAGTTTGTGGGTGCTGGTGGGGGCTAATCACTTGGCTTCTGTAATGCACAGTGAGCTCAAGCAGCCGGCGAGAGTGATGTTATTTCCCTTGGTTGGAATTTGTTACAATATTTCACTCTAAATTAAATGAATGGCAAGCCATTAGCCTTGTTTCAAAGAAAATATGACAGTCACATCCGAGTTGAAAAGGGCAGGAACATCTAACTCTAGCTTACAAACTATACAAAAGCACGAGGGTTAATTGTTCATCAGGTTTACAAAAAAACCCAGGTTGAAAAGGGCAACAACATCTAACTCCAGCACTATTTTCGGCAGTCACAGTCAAATGGATCGGTCAGGTCCATAGAATGAACATCCTGGGTCGTAAAATTTACTGGATTATGACCACAATATGTTGTAAATAGAAGCCCGACACGTTCAAAAGCTCTTTTTCCCACCTGAAACTCCTTTTTTTGCTCTTTGACATACCCATCTGTCAAAACCATGCTGCTGATAAACTTAAGCCTGATGGACAATAGTAACCTCGCATTCAACAGGAAGAATGTGACAAATCTAGTGTTTACACGGTTGGCTACATATCATTCTAGCGTTATTGTCTTCAATCGAATCTCATGAGAAGTGAGTAAATCCCGATGCTTACGAATCCACCGATTGGTTATAACTTTCTTACCCCATCCTGTTGCCTAAATAGACATGAAGATTGAAAACAGTTAAGGTCTAAAAGAAGAGTGTCAAAAGAGCAACGGCTAAACGGTTAATTCTAGTACACTATATGCGGGTTTCCAATGTGCGTGAAATTATCACCTTTATATACAACTTCTCCATACATGGAAAGCATTGCAGCAAGCCAACAATCTTGTTCAGATCAAAACTATTCATTTGGATATATAAGATCTTAACAGAATCTAGCACCATTGATAGGCCATCCATGGAGAAATTCTTCATTGAGCATAGAACATAATATTAGTACAAAATGTGTACTCCAAGATGATATATAACTTATGCGCAGAAATTTAAAATGCAGCTTATGGTTACAAGTGTACATGATAATATAAAGTACCTGAAGAACTGTGGAGCCAAACACCATATTGAAATGAGCACATAGATCATGTATTACACCCAAGGTCTCCAGTTTAGGCGCAGAGAGGACGGTTATTTGCAACGGTGAATAACTAGAATCAAGGATCAACCTTTGAAGTGAAGGGGCATATTGGATGATGAGCTCCCTCCCGTCAAAAGAAATTCCAATTCTTACAAGGTTAGGCGACTTTATTTGGAGACAACCAATTCTAACTGTGAAAACAAGCACCAAGCACTCCAGGGCAGGGCAACTGGAGTGGATGATGCTGTGCAATGAGGCCTCCGATATACGAACCCGCACAAGTGGAAGTTTCTTGAGAAATGGGAGTCGAAGGTTTAGTACCAGATTGTCTGGTACGTAGCACAATGCAAAGGTGGCGGTGTGGAGAGAGGAGGAAAACTGTGAGATGGACATCGGTGCTGAGGGCACAAGTTCATGGCGTTCGGTATGTAGTATGTGATTTCCAGGGTAATAGTAGAACTCAAGCAGCTGTAGTTCTGTGAATTCAGGGGATTTCAGCTAGGCGTCCACCGTGTAGGGCATGGTATGCTTGCTTAGGTAGCATGACGGGATCCAGAGGCTTTGAACGGATCCCTGGTGGGAGGAGATGATGGCTCTGGGGATTTCAAAATCATTGAAGAGAGATAGCTGACGACAGTCAAGATTAAGGGGCATGGCACGCCATAGAGGGCACCACCAAATTGAGAGGACTTGGGTGTGGCAGCAATCCTTGGTGGGGAGAAGCGAGATGATCTCCCCAAGGATGGCGTCTGGGAGATCGCTGATGCGGTCCACCCAAGATTCTACGGGTTCCTGGGATCCGGTAGGGGCGGGGTCGCTGCTTCTCCCCGCGCTGCCGCTGGCAGGATCTATAACAGGCATCGCCACTGGCAGGAGCCTCATCTTCTTGGTGCTGGGGTCAGCCAACTCCATTTTCCTCGAGGGCGTCGCGTCGCGCTCATGGATTTGGGCAGAGTAATGAATGACGAGCCTAGTTGTAGTGCAAGTGAAGAAGAAGGGGAGCTGGGGGTTTTCTGTAGGAGTGAGGAAGAAGGGGAGCTGGGGTTTTCTGTAGGAGTGAGGTCAGGAATTTGGGGGTACGAGTGGAGTGAGCTGACGTGAGGTGGGTGGGAGCGAGGAGGAAGAAGAGCACCCAGGTTTTTTTGGGGGGCAGTGTGCTGGGTGCCTGGGTGTGGGTAGCGCCTCTCATTCAGTAAATATATGGGCTTTTGAATTGATTTTACTATTTACTAGTGCGGATGGGCTGTTTTGTCTTGGGCCCAGAGAAACAATTACTACTAGTACAGTGGAGACACTCTACAGCTACCCAAAAAAACAATTACTACTAGTACAGTGGAGACACTCTACCGCTTCTGGCTCTTCCTAGGTCATTGAAACGTCTCCCTCTACTGAATGTCGTTATACTTTTGTTCACTGACATGCGGGCCATGCAGCACGCGGGCCCAAATGCCATCCACCAAATTAGAAGGCAGTATGCAGGCGGAGAGTCGCCCCGGTCGTAGCGCGGCAGTAACGAGCCGTCGGGGCTGTTTGGTTCTAGGCCTAGCATTGCCACACTTTGCCACACATTTTTGCCAAGCTTGCCTAAGGTTAGTTCATCAAAATGAAAGCCACAAGTTGGCAAGCCTAAGGGAATCTTGCCACACTTTTTGTGTGTATGCCATGTGGGGCCCAAGTGTGGCTTGCCAAAGGTGTGGCTAGAACCAAACAGTTGCCTAAGTTGGTCAAACTTGCCTAACCTTAGGTGTGGCAATCTTTGGCAAAGTTAGTCACAAACCAAACAGCCCATCGTATCACAAAACCCCACCTCCCCGTAGTCTAAAAGTTTGACAGACGAAGCAACCATCATTTCACTCTTCGTTGAATCCCCTTCTCCCTCACCATCTTCAAGAAAGGCAACACTCGCATCTGCCACTGTTCTTCTCTCCCAACGAAGGGAAGGTAAGAAGATCCGTGATGTTGGTATATTTTCGTTCAGAGAAAAAAAGAACTTTTGCAAAGCAGTAACCGATCCTCACTCTCTTTTTTGTTTCATTGTCATTGCGATTGTGTTTTCATTTGAGTGGTCTCCTAGTATTCGTCAGTTTCATGATGGACCAAGGAGAACCAGACAAAGATCTGTCGATATTGGAGCAGACGCGGGAGACTGATCCCCACGAGACAGAGAGCTCCAATAAGATGGAGGCAGCCACCGAGCCGACCCCAGATACGCTCACGGCCACTACTGAGATGGTCAACGCCCCGTTTGAGGTTACATCCCCCGTGGCACTATAGGAGCAATTTTCCACCTTCGAGGATGTGTCCCCCCCCCCCCGCTGAGCTGCCCAAGGTGATTTTCTTCTTTGCCGATCTCGATTGTGGTTTTTCATCTAAGTATGCGGTGATTAATAATGCAAAATTTTATTAGCTTCGATGCCATGCTATACATAGTGGTTTAAATAACTTGTGTTTCTTATACTGAAAAGTAATTCAGAATTTGTTTCTGTTTCAATTAGAGGCCTGATGCAGACAAGGATTGTGTGGTTGTACACGTCACTCGCTATGAGGCGGATGACCTAAATATATGCACTGGGAAAACAGAGTTCTTAGGCTGTTGGATCCCTGAAGCCATTTGCGGTTATACCAATGAAGAATTGTATTCCAGCCTCACTGTTGTCAGGCGTGTTGTCTAGGGTGTACTGAAGCACAAGAAGTTCAAAGCTACTCCTTCGTTTGTGAGGCATACTGTTCTTGTCAAGCTTACGCAGGAAGATGACGTGGCATGCCTCCACAAACAAGTTTATCAGTGGCAAGGCCACAAGGTTGTCTTCGTGAAGGTTCACGGGATTGAGCTGCTGCGGGACGTCCTCGATGATGTTCATGGCAAGGTCCGTCTTGTGTCCAGCCCAAATTAGATCGAGGCATGAAATAGTTGCCCCAGCTAGTGTTTAATAGTAGTTTGGATTGTGTCTAATTATCCGAACCTTGCCTGTTATCGACCCCTCTGGGGCTAGTACTCTGTTTGAATCCATCTATGGGAACTACTACTACTTTTGTGTGCCCGTGAATCATGTGAGAACCATTGTAATTGTTGCCTAAACAGATGCGTCCTCGCTAGTTTTTTCATGAATATGGCATGGTAAGACATAAGTTGTCACGGTTTATCATACGTGCAGTGTGTGTTTTGATGAAATAGAGCACTCGTTCGAGAACTGTGCGCCGACGTATACATAAGTACTTGTAAACACTATTAGTGCTACCCCACTTGTAAGCAGTTGTGCAAAACACGGCACATTGGCTCAGCTCGCTTCAACACTAGGCTATCGACCAGCTAGCAATCAACAATCTGTTGTCTGACATATAAGCAACTATGTATCTTGTTACAGTGGTTCATGCAGTTAACTGAGGCCACAATGTAATAAATTCCAAACATTCACACGCTAGTCCAGCGCTCATGTGGAACACTCACATTAAACTCGTCTTCATAAAAAACTTGAAAAGCATAAGTTAAGCAATTTTATACATCCCAATGATTCATAGAACATAACAAACATATACTAGTTCACAGCAAAAGACAAAGTTGTGAGAAGGTTTACAAATCAGGAAAAAACAAGCAAGGCTTCTCTGAGCAAAGGGCCTCCCGGCAGGCTTAAATTTCCTGGAGTTCACTCTGGTTTTTTCTTGTTGCCACCATCCAGGGTTAGGTTCTCTCATTCTAGAATAACCAATTATAATTGTGGTCTCAGCTGGAATGCTGAACTGAACCATGCAGTGTACTGACCAGGTGAAATTCTTGTGCATTCCACTAAATTTAAGCACCGCTATTTGCAGAAATAAGCAGACCACAATATCTCTTGTCCGCGCACCTGTCCAAAAAATTTCCATGCAGCCGTGCCAGCTAGTCCACGGTCCATGGATGAACTAGTAGAAAGTGCATTCCGGACTAGGATGCAGTTGTTTTCGCTCGTCCCTGCACTGCAGTCAAGAAGTAAAACATACGAATCAACTTCTTTTAGATTGCGTTGGTCATTCTACCTTAGTTACTACCAATGTAGGAATACCTTGAAGAAGGGAGGTTAGACGACGTCAATGAGGGATAGCCATCTCATTTTGCGCAGTTGTACTAAAATTGAGGTGTGTGCTTTTGATTGCGCGGATAGAAACGATACGGAGACAGACATCCCGAAACGATATGGAGACAGACATCCCTGTTTGCGCAAATACGAAATACGGTTATTTAAATAGTGACAGATATTTGCAGTGGCGTATGATTAACAGCATCAACTATTGTGTTATAATTGGCACTAGATTGACAGTATGAAGAGTCCTTAAGTAAGTAGCATCACATCACATCAACAATGCCACTAGATTAACATGCAGAACAATGGCATTAGTATTACTGTCATGAGAGTAGCACATGGTCAGTAAATGTGCAATCATATTTGTGCAGTTCCACTGGGATGAAGCAATGTTAGCGGTGTGATATTTAAGTGTAACTGCAAAAACACAATTCATAGGAAATAAAGCAAGACGGAAGCACTTCATAAAATGGTGGTGGCATTGCTACAATTTATCGACGGCACTAGACCATTACTTATAGTGACATTAGGTGGCATTGCTTAATGCTTCATGTGATTTTACATTAACGGTAGCGATATGGGCGTAGGGACAGCAGGGGCATAAAGTGGTGAGGCAGATGTGGTTGCCGAGAGCGGCAAACACTCAGGCAGCATGTCTGCATTTGTCCCATTTTTTATCTCCTCAGCGACATTTTCCTATGTGAGCACAGGAAATCTAGACCTGCTCATTCTCATCTGCGTTGTCCCCCAACACCCGTCACTTTATTTCCTTTTTCAACCAAGAGATAGGTCCACTTCCCCCCACCCTTCGCCATCCACCATGCTTTCTACGTCTTTTCAACCAAGAGACCGGTTGGGTAGCCAGTATCTACTACTTTCCCCCGTTTCCTCTTAGAACCAAGTCCTAGATTCATGCTACAGCTTTCCCACTTTCTTCCCTGTTTGAACGAATGCTTAGAGTCAACTGTATGAACTAGCTTTACCTCTAGTAATAGTAAAAGTCTAGGTGGCTTTGGAACAGCGGACGGAAGTAGAAAAAGATCCACACGAAGGGAGCTGGGGCAGTAGAGCAAGGCAGGTGTTTCGTTTCGAAGGAATATATACCTGAGGGTCGACGACATGTAGCAAAGACGGCGTCGGGAGGCCGCATCTTGGCCACAATACCGGGGTCGGAGGCCCTCCCGATCCGGCGCTCTCTCAGAGAGAACGACAGCCTAATTCCTATTACTTTAGCGGGATTATTCATGACTGCGTATTTGCAATAAAGGCGTGGGGATCAGTTGGATCTTTGATTGAGTCATTTTTTTGATTGACCTCCTCCAGACTAAAGACTAGATTAGATGTCCGGCATTTCTTTTTGATCGAGTTTTTTGAAGATTGATTGGACTTGAATTCCCACTTGATTTCTTTTTATCTCTCCTCATGTTTTGCTAATAGTTTTTATCAACATGGAGATACGAAAGTAGAGAACGCATTGCATTCAATGAGATTTCCACTGCCTTGCTTCGATTTCGTGCGTTTAAAGGCAGGGTCGAGGAACCAATCATAAGCCAACGAGGATGCATTTCCCGTGCCCCTATTTAGTTAGTACTTTCGAGTTAAGAGCGAGAAAACGAACTATTTCATTTAATAAAAAAAGTGCAATGGCTGTAGGGTGAAAAGGCCATGAGGATGGCTACAGCTTTGAAGCTCCTTTATCTACCATAGATAGAATGGAAGAGTTTTTTCTCACTGCACTGATCCACCATGGCTAGGGATATCCAATGGGATGGAGCTATTTCCCTTGGCACCTTATAGTCCTCAGACGGCCGCCGATCGAGACGCGCGGGTAGCCGTTGGTCTCCTCCCTCGCTGCTGACGATAGCGTGAATGATGCACCTACACCCCTGCCCCGGTCGAGATTGTCCGGTCGGATTTGTGAACAACCATGAGCTGAGAGAGAGTGTGGCCACCTATGTCTTGCTTAGATCTGGAGAGCTGAGAGAGTGAACGAGAGGAACCCTAGTAAAGGAAGCGCTAAGGCTCCTGCTTATATATATAGTGGAGTGATTTTGTTGTACCAGCTTCAAAAAAATGCGCTCCTACGTGTACCCGCGAGTGGGTGTGACAGAACTAGTGCGTGCGTGCACAACTTGTCTTCGTGAGAGTACAATATACTATGCCCAAAGAATGTTCGCCACAAGAGTAATAGTATAAGTGTGTGACGTGTGAGCTAAAATAAAATGTGCGCGACGTCTTTTGTTTTTTAGAAGTTCTGAGGGGGTGTGAAGAGCACATATGTGCGTGACGTCTACCTACAAATAGACGGTGGGTGCGACGTGCGAGTCTGCGAGAAGACTCGGGAGAGTCGTGACTCATGAGGGTGTGTGTGCGTGAGAGAGAGGGGTGCACGTATCAATGCAATGCATGTGTCCGTAAATAATTATCCGACAAACGTTCACCACAAGCCTTTTCCTGACAAACGCCGTAAGAACCCTTAAGTCGGCATCTGACAGTGTCAGTTTTGCCATGTCATTTAACAGAACAACCACTCCTCCTACACACAAATCTTCCACGTGAGTGTTAGCAACTATGTATGCACCCTCCGTTCCGAAATGCGGTGCATATAGCTTTACTGAAAATTTGAACCTCGCAAACTTTTACCAAGTTTTCGTGTACCAAATTACACATGTAGAATACCCTGTATATATCATTTCATTCATCTTCGAGAGGTAACTATAAAGATGGGTGAGGAGTTTACAAAGAAAGACCATCGTATCACCCACAACAATTTCAACCATCCTTTAGTGTCGAGGAATATCATAGGAACTCTAATGATATGATTTTTATAGGATTTTTTCCTTTAGAGCCAATTGGTTCATAGGAATAGATTCATATACTCCACACTTCAAAGGAAATAAACATGATATCATTTCTATAGCTTTAGAGCCACCTGTTTCATATGAATGGATTCCTATACTCCCTTAATTTCAAAGGAAAATAAAAATTAGCGTATAATCAATAGAAAAGTTCCTACGATATGAACCAAATTACATCTCTTTTCTAATCCCTCCTCATAGGAATTGAGATACATGTCATCTCTAGATTCAATAGAAAAGTTCCTATGATGTGAACCAAATGACATCTCTTTTCCAATCCCTACTCATAGGAATTGAGATGCTCCATGTCATCTCTTTCCCTACAACTTCCATGTATACATCTTCTATTCCTAAATAGATAGTACAACCCACTAGTAGCTTTTTTCCAAAACATGCAACTATGGCACAAGAACTATATAGTGTGCCAATAACTTTGAAAGATGGTCGCTGGATGAAGCTAATCTGACAGTACGGAGATGGCGAATCTGAGCACTACTGGCCGTTGGATATCATCAACATTCCACCAGATCTGCCACATGTACAATTTAGAAGACTCGATGGTTGAACTTAAGCATAATGCACAAACCTCAAAACACAAGCACTTCTCCTTTGTTCTAGAATCTTCTGTATCATAATTGATTTTTTTTCTAAATGAATTGCCATTATTTGTTTTTTTACTTTATGCTTTACAATGCACAACCCCATGAATCTTAACATTCTTATAAAACTAATTGATTTTGAATGAGATGAACTATAAGAACTAAACGAACATCTACATCATGCATATATGACTCGAAGCTTTACATGCTATAGTGTGTATTTATTCATAATTTGGTTTCGAAATCTCATGCATTCAATGCATGTGTACCTTACTAGTTTTCAGTAGAGTAACAAATTCCACGCGGCATCGAGTATGTCCAAATGCAGGGCCCATGCATCATTGCTTTCGGTCGAACCTATGTCCACAATGTTTTGTACGTATACTATATCTCCACTAGTCCCCGAATCCAAAATGCTGCCTCGTTCCCGTAAAACCAAGCGGCCCACCCATATTTAAGGCGTCGACTCGAACCCATTTACTACGATGTGGCCTGCACGCCGTAGTACTCCTACAAACCCTACCGCCGCACTCATCATCAGTTTTCTTCAAGAGGACAAGGGAGAAGCCGATTTGTAGTGGAGGCGCTTTCAAAAAAAAGGATCTGTAGTGGAGACCCCTACCCTAGGGTGCCCTAGGTAGCTGCCGCACGCATCATTGTTTTCTCTTTTCTTTATGCTCTTGCACCCTAGAGTGAAATGATGGTTGCTTCGTCCGTCCAGCTTACTGCGGGAAAGGTGGGGCTATGTGATTTGACCCCTCATCGCTCATTTTCTACTACTGTGGCGTTACGACCGGGGTGCCTCCAATTCCAACCGCTGCTCCGAACTGTAATTTGGTGCATTGCACGTGGAACAAGACGGTGGATGAGCCACATGTCGGACAAAGGGGTCCTGTTAAGTGTGTCGCTATTTCGTGTGCGGACTGACCATGCTTGAGTTGTTACGCCAACACGACAGGAGCAGCCTACCACTTGGTTTTGCTCCTTGGTGAATCCCGATTATATTGATCTAAAAAGATACATGCTGAACTACCCTCTCCATCTTGTTTTTTTATTTTTAGGCATCTCGGTTTATAGGGCGTGCACGTAGTTCTAGGTAATCCATTTGACTAACTAAATATGAGTTACTATGTCACAAAAAGTATATCATTGGATTCTTAAGCGGATGTAGTTGTATTTAAAAGTCAAAGGCGGGGCTTTTCCTGCACGGTAGGCGGGGTAGTTCCGCCTAGTCGGTTCGATAGAGATGCGAGAAGACGAGGGAGTAGGCCGCTACAAATGTAGGGCTATGTGATTTGACAGCGAGTTACTGCTGGACAGGTGGGGCCCTGTGATTTGACTTTCCATTATCATTTTAATTGTGGCGCTACGACCGGCGTGAGTCTCCCGATTCCTGACCACCTCCATACAGGTGCCTCTCCCAATGCTCCACCATGTAGTAGAGACTGGCTCTTGCATGAGAACCCACTTCTCCACTTTTTCCTTGCCTCTCTTTCCTCCACATATGCAAAAATGCCATGTAAAGCGCACTATTGTACTTACTTGCTCCTACAGGTGCTAAGCTTGCCACATAGGCATAAAGTCTGATGTGGCAAGTTAATCAAGAAGAGAGAGACTAGTTTGGTGAACCAAGGAAGAAACAGTGCTAAGCGTGTGTACCTAGGTGAAAAGACAATTTTGAGTCTATAGCTAATTAAATGAAGCAAACTTAGCAACAAAAAACTAATAAGCACACCATTTCATTGGAAGAGGTCACTCCTTGGCAAATGCAATAAATGCTAGTACTCCCTGTGTCCCATAATATAAGAACGTTTTTGGCACTACACTAGTGTCAAAAATGTTGTTACATTATGGGACAGAGGGAGTACGAAGAAAGAGATAGAGAGAAGTAAAAAAATACACTTATAGCCAACCTTATAGCTAACCTTGTTGTAGTATGAGTGACTAAGTGATGACTATGTATGACATGCCAACATCAGATAGCCTAATGCACCGTGTTAAATCTCCAAGGGCACGACCGCGCGTGCGATAAGATGGTCGTGGTAGGCGCGACCATGATACGGGCTGCTGGCAGCCCTTGGATCTGAGATCAAACGGTCGCATGCTAAGTTGTTAAAAATTTGCAGAATAACCCTCCAGGATAGGATATTCACCAATAGGTCTAGAATCACGCCATGCAACCGTTCGATCTCAGATCCAAGGGCTCTTGGAAGCCTGTACCATGGGAGAATGGAAAGCCACTACCCTGCCGTTCGCACGCTGGTAGTTCGCTCCTACTCGTCCCCGCACATCCTTTAATACTACGGTGGTTCGCTCCTAGTCGTCCCCTCCTTTTCACATTACGGCAGTTCCACTAATCCTAACCCTCCTCCCAAATCCATGGCGTCCCAAATCTCCATGATCGGCGCTGAGTACAAGGTTAGAACTATCACCGGCGATGAGTTCTACGTCATCTACACCCGTTCTTCGGTGCCAGTTAAAGGATGCCTTTCTTGCTTCAGACGCATGTTCGAAAACTCAGACGATGAGTGGGTCGCTGGGCTAGATGTTGAGTACACCACAGTCCTGGGACGAGAGAAGGATCTAAAGGACGAAGATAGGAAGAAGCCCACCATGATCCAGGTTTGCGTGCATGACTTATGCTTGGTCTACAACATATGCCATGCCGACGTTGAGTGCTAGGATTTTAAGAAATTCCTCGAGAGCAACCTAGTCAAATTTGTTACTGTATAGTTTAGGAACGACAAAGAAGTCCTGGTTCGGATAGGCCTCGTTGTAGGCAACCCCTTCGACCTCCAGAAGAATCGGCTGCTGCCCTCCGGTGGCCAGCCTTCAATGCTGACCCTGGCAGGAGCCATGGTTCATCCTTCGTACCGTAAACTGGAGAAACCTCATTACACGTTTCATCGTCATGCATGGCAGCGGAATGTACTAGATATAGACCACATCCACTATGCTGCAATGGATGGCTACCTTTGTTTCAATATCTACAAGGGTTGGATGAAGAGAAAGAGCCAAGTGTGCGGTTCAAGCAAAGAAGTATCGGCCAAGAGGAAGAGGGACAAGGACGAAGTCGAGGACGTGGACGAGGACTCCGAGTGAGTAAGGTGTCAATATCATTGCTCATGGTGGTTCTAATGTAGTGTCTACCGGATTAGTTGCATAGTTTAATTTCAGGCGTGCTTAGTTTAAATTGAGGGGTGTGTTGTACTGAGCCCCCAGCAGAACTATGTTATGTTTCTTCTCGTTACTTTAACTCTTTTGTATGTACATACTACTAGTATTTCTTTAATAGAATTTAGCACCCCAATTAAGCACATACTAGCTTTTTTAATAGTACTATATGCATAATTTGGCGACGAGCGCTCTCTATATGTACCACCTTTTTTTAATTTCAATTTTTGCTCCATGGCGCAATCCATCGATACTACTACTGTACAATAGTATACATTTTTTAAAAGGCTAGAGTACTGCTCATCACATATATAGACAGTTAAATTCTCAACCTAGAACGACGTGCATGCCATGTAGTAAACCGATATGGAGGAAGTATAGTAAAAATGAGGTGATTTTACCGAGCGATCGGCGGGGGAGCATGGCCTGTCATGCGGTCCCACGTGTCATGATGTACCAAGGCGATGCGCGTGTCCCTCTTGAGGCAGAAGCAATACTATGTGGTTTGAGATGATGGCGAACTGAAGTCTGAAATAATGGTTGCTTCGTCCGTCTAGGAAGGTGTGTCATTATGATTTAACGCCTCATTGCTCATTACTACTACTGGGCCGGTACGAGTGGGGTGTGTCCCCCTGCTGTTCTGCACTGTTATTTGGTACTTGACACGTCGACCTGGTTGCTATATGTCCCACATGTCGGCGACAGGAAGTACAAAATTCATGAAAGGGAGCGACTTAGTTTTGGAAAAATCTGTTTTTACGGAGTACGTACCCACTAGGGTTTATAGGGATCATCTAAAAAACATTCGTTTTTTGGTTTGATAAGTCTCAATTCTACTATTAGTAGTAGTACCATTACATGTTGGATTTCGAGGTGCGTTAGATCACCCGATGCAAGCAGTGTCAAGAGGAAACTCACCAATGCATGTAGAAGTTCATGGAAATTTAGTGGGCATTCATGCATTCGTTCTAATTAATGCCTCGGTAAACATAACTTCTTGAGAAAAACGAGCGTACTAATTACTTGTGCAAACTACGAAATTAATTCGACCACTCACAGTCTACCTTGGTTGGAGAGATTTTGAAATTGAGCCATAAACTGGAAAGGAGGGAGTAGTAACTTTTGTCTCGATTACTATTTGTGGCCTTGTATAGATGCAAAATGTATTTTTTATAGTGGCCGTGTATAAGTAAATGGAGGGAGTACTAAAGGACATATATATTCCAAACAATATGATAATCTCTCTAACCAAGGTACGTAGTAGGGACGAGGAGTAAATGGAGGGAGTAGTAAAATTTTCTCCTCGTCCTGCGAGCCACCGCGCGCGTGGGCGAGGGAGCGGGCGTAAGGCGTACAGTACTACTACTACTACTACTTGTAAGCAAGCTTCACCTCATCTTGCGAGCCACCGCGCCCGTGGGCGGGGGAGACGGCGTACTAAGCAAGCTTCTCCTTGTTCTGCGAGTTGACGGGACACATCAAAATTACTCCAGTGTATAGAGCCTTGCCTCTAAGGTAGGCCCCACATGGTTTGCCTCTTTTTTAACGTAACACGTCAAGTCACAATTTGTTTGTTCACCCGTGGTAGACGATCCTCCCTCCACCAAGTGGACAACCAGTACACGTGTCAAATTACCACATGGGCTGCCTTTTCATACAGAAATGAGCTCCACCCTGTACCCGCGCGGGCATGGTTGGGAAAGAGATGGGAGTACGTGTGTTGTGCGTGCACCTCTTCTCTTCGTGCACGTCCCCCACCTACGTGGGTGTGTGTGAGAGAGATACAAACCTAGACATAATGCGCCGTCCATCCCCATGCCTCCCCCAGTCCGACCACCAGTCACCACCATGCCCCACTCCTCCTCACCTTATCTCTCATCTTTCTCCCTCCATTTTTATATACAAGGGGCCACTATCAAAATTACAATTTGCAGATATAAAAGGCCACTAACACTAAATATTAATGGTGTTTGCCTCATGGTACTAGCAAAGGAGGACATTAATTATCCCTTCCATGCATGTGGGAGTTTGTAAAAAAATGCATCTTGATGTTCCGTGCAATGCACGGGCATCTTGCTAGTCCATGAAAACAACACATGGCAAAATTCCACGGCAAACGAGGGATTTGAATCTGTTGGGAGGGGCTGTTTCGATCTTGCCCGGGGTAGCCTAAATATTGGCGACCCTTTTGTCCACCGATGCCTTTGCCACAGATGAACGAGGAATGGCTCGGGTGCTCATGCATCCTCCAGCGCGCAGGTTGGACACGAGCTCGCACGAGCTGTGTTTTTTTTGTCCCACAACACTGCCCAAGCCGCCCGCAGACCGACCGGCGACCCGCAAATTACGCTATCCAACTGTAGCCGCACACAGTATGACAGCAACTCAACCAACCGGACGGAATTCATGCAAACACGTAGACAAACTGATATTTCATATAACAACGACGGAAATCATATAAAATACCGGATTTTCATGCAAACATGACGGATTTCATTACATTCAAATGAACTATGTGGTGCTAGTTCTGGACAACACAGGTATATAATACCTGGCCTAAATGGTCGCCCGTTGATCGATTTGTGTTCCCCATGTCCGGCAGCCCAATCACCGGACTGTCGGGAGCCCCGGAGGTATATGCTTCAGCGCAAAGGACGGCTCGCTTTCCCACTGCCCAACTGATATCATTGGCCGATGGCAAAGATGATGGTGGCCGGCACTAGTTCGAGTTCATCACCGACCACTACTTCGCCATGGCCGGCACCGGCTCGAGTTCATCCTAACATTCCCCTCTTCCGTGGCGCCCATGCGGGGTTGATGAATGTCCTGGCAAAAAAAAGATCCGGCAAGACACCTGTTGTGTACGCCGACGTCGCCTCCGCGGTGTCCTTCATGGGACCCAAGCGACGGTGGCCTCCCATGTTCTACTTCTCCTCGATGATGGCGGCGGACGCGGAGGCGCTGGCCACCGACTCGTCGCTCTCCGCACACCCGGCTTCTGTCACTGCTTGCATGGCCCGGCCGCCGGCATGGGAGTCTCGGCCACAGAAACGGGAGACGCGGTACGAGGCAGCAGCAACGACGCCCATGCACCGCTCCTCGTCAAGCTGGCCTAGAGCGGCGAGTTGCTGAACCGCGTGCCGGCTTGGGGCGGCAACTGGCTCTGTCGGGCGAGGGGAGGGAGGTGGATCAGCGAGCTGCATAGCTCGTATCCGGTGGGCTACCCAGTCGGCATGGATGCAAAATAACTACTCTTCGTAAGCCATTGTAAGAGTGGACAAAATGGTGAAGGAGGAGAGAGGGGAGCGGCGGAGGTGTGCGATTCTTGCCCAGCTTTTGGCCTCGTTTAAATAGGAGATTAAATAGACGGCGGACGGGAGGAGCTCGGTCGGTGTTGCGTTTAATGCTGGCCCGGTCATGAACGGACGTGTGTCCAGAGTGGGTTTCTTGGCTTCCACACGGGCGGGTTTCATGGAAGCGTTTGAATGCGGGAAGGAGGCGTGTTCAGTCGGGCGTGCAGCGAGTGGTGCCCTCGAATCTGACCTAGGACACCGCACCATTCTTCCACTGATGTGTGGGCTCTTTGGGTACATGACCTGCATGTCAACGCAGGCAGCGCACAGCACAGGAACCTTTGGTGGGCCAGGGCGGACAGAAGCGGGCATTTCATAAACTGATGATTGTTCATTCAGTGTGACGTCATCTTTTTCATGTAGATAAGCCTACTATGTTGATAGCCCGTTCGATACATTGTGATTCATAAAGACCGCTGCAAACATAAATGTTCTGCTTATCACAGATAAGATTGATTAATACCCGTAACAATCCATGTCCTTAACAAAGGGTGCATGCACATATAGGTTGAGCGTGTGTCTTCCGTCGTGTGCTATGCGCATGCAGGCGTGCGAGTGTTGCGTGCGTGCAAGGGTATGATACGTCTCCAACGTATCTATAATTTTTGATTGTTCCATGCTATTATATTACCCCTTTTGGATGTTTATCGGCTTTATTTTACATATTTATATCATTTTTGGGACTAACCTACTAACCGGAGGCCCAGCCCATATTGATGTTTTATTGCCTGTTTCAGTATTTCGAAGAAAAGGAATATCAAACGGAGTCCAAACGGAATGAAACCTTCGGCATCTTGACCCCTCAAGCACCTCCCGACCGACTTCTTTCGCCTATATATGCCTACGTACCCTAAAACCACCAGAAATCAAGATAGATCGGGAGTTCCGTTGCTGCAAGCCTCTATAGCCACCAAAAACCTCTCGGGAGTCCGTTCCGGCACCCTGCCGGAGGGGGGAACCCATCACCGGTGGCCATCTTCATCATCCCGGCGCTATCCATGACGAGGAGGGAGTAGTTCACCCTCGGGGCTGAGGGTATGTACCAGTAGCTATGTGTTTGATCTCTCTCTCTCGTGTTCTCTCTCGTGTTCCCTCTATGGCACGATCTTCATGTATCCCGAGCTTTGCTATTGTAGTTGGATCTTATGATGTTTCTCCCCCTCTACTCTCTTGTGATGAATTGAGTTTCCCTCTTGAAGTTATCTTATCAAATTGAGTCTTTATTTGAGAACACTTGATGTATGTCTTGCCGTGTTTATCTGTGGTGACAGTGGGATATCACGTGCCACTTGATGTATGTTTTGGTGACCAACTTGCGGGTTCCTCCCATGAACCTATGCATAGGGGTTGGCACACGTTTTCTTGACTCTCCGGTAGAAACTTTGGGGCACTCTTGGAAGTACTTTGTGTTGGTTGGATGAATCTGAGATTGTGTGACGCATATCGTATAATGATGCCCACGGATACTTGAGGTGACAATGGAGTATCTAGGTGACATTAGGGTTTTGGTTGATTTTTGTCTAAGGTGTTATTCTAGTACGAACTCTTTTATAGATTGATCCAAAAGAATAACTTTGAGGTGGTTTCGTACCCTACCATAATCTCTACGTTTTTTCTCTGCTATTAGTGGCTTTGGAGTGACTCTTTGTTGCATGTTGAGGGATTGTTATATGATCTATCTATGTTATTATTGTTGAGAGAACTTGCACTAGTGAAAGTATGAACCCTAGGCCTTGTTTCCTATCATTGCAATACCGTTTACGCTCACGTTTATCACTAGTTACCTTGCTGTTTTTATTATTTCAGATTACAAAAACCTATATCTACCGTCCATATTGCACTTGTATCACCATCTCTTTGCCGAACTAGTGCACCTATACAATTTACCATTGTATTGGGTGTGTTGGGGACACAAGAGACTCTTTGTTATTTGGTTGCAGGGTTTTTTGAGAGAGACCATCTTCATCCTACGCTCCTACGGATTGATAAGCCTTAGGTCATCCACTTGAGGGAAATTTGCAACTGTCCTACAAACCTGTGCACTTGCAGGCCCAACAACGTCTACAAGAAGAAGGTTGCGTAGTAGACATCAAGCTCTTTTCTGGCGCCGTTGCCGGGGAGGCTAGGTAAGCGGCACTCACTCACACACCGTCAACTAAGCTCTTTTCTGGCGCCGTTGCCGGGGAGGTGAGTGCTTGAAGGTATATCTTTAGATCTTGAAATCAAATATTTTTGTTTCTTGTTTTATCACTAGTTTAGTTTATAAAATAAAACTACAAAAAAATGGAGTTAAGTTTGTCTCTTACGCTTTGTCTTTTTAATATCTTTCGTGAGTTTGATGGAAAGGAAAATTGTGCTCAATTGCTAGAAGAAGAATGCATTAGAATGTTTGGTACTAGATCTTTGTATGATGAGCATGATTGCAATGTTGTTAGTATGAACTCCTTGAATATCCATGATGCTAATGATATGCAAAGCCACAAGCTTGGGGGTGCTATGTTTGATGAAGATGATATTTTTTGTCCCCCAAGTTTTGATGAGCAAATTTATTATGATGAAAGCATGCCTCCTATTTATGATGATTATATTGATGAAAGTGTGTTTGGAAGAGTGTCAACTTTAGGAAGTAGTGATCCCACTATTTTGGAGCATGTTGAATTTTATTGTGATGAATATGAAAGTGGATTTGCAAGAGTGTCAACTTTATTTAGTGATGATTCCACTATTTCGGAAGAGGTTCCAATTGATTATGAGAACAAAGTTGCTATCTATGATGATTATTGTGATGACTTGTATGCTATTAAGAATAATCATAACCATGAAACTTGTCATCATGATTTTAGTTTTCAATTGGATTATGCCTCACATGATAATTATTTTGTTGAGTTTGCTCCCACTATTCCGAATGAGAAGGATCTTGCTTATGTGGAGAGTAGTAAATTTTCTATGCTTGTAGATCATGAAAAGAATGCTTTAGGTGCTGGTTATATTGTTGAATTCATTCATGATGCTACTGAAAATTATTATGAGGGAGGAATATATGCTTGTAGGAATTGCAATAATATCAAGTTTCCTCTCTATGTGCTTAAAATCTTGAAGCTATACTTGTGTTACCTTCCTATGCTTGTTGATTATTGTTCCCATAAGTTGTTTGCTCACAAAATCCCTATGCATAGGAAGTGGGTTAGACTTAAATGTGCTAGTCATATGCTTCATGATGCTCCCGTTATGTTTCAATTCTTATCTTTTATGTGAGCATCATTGTCATCATCATGCCTAGCTAGAAAGGCATTAAAGAAAAGCGCTTGTTGGGAGACAACCCAATATTTACCCTTACTGTTTTTGTGTGTCCACATCATTATGCTACTGTAGTAATCATGTTTTATAGCTTTTGTTTCAATAAAGTGCCAAGTAAGACCTTTAGGATGGCTTACGGTGATAGTTGTGTTGATCCTGCTGAGAATCAGAAACTTTTGCACCCATTAAATTAGTTTGGTTAATTCACAGAAACGTTATTCTGATCTGATTCTTTTTGCTCTGGATTTGTACGCAAATTTCTTAGGACTTCCTAATTTGGTAGGATTTTTGGAGTTCCAGAAGTATATGTTTCGTACATATTACTACAGACTATTCTGTTTTTGACAGATTCTGTGTTCTATGTGTTGTTTGCTTATTTTGATGAATCTATGGCTAGTATTAAGTGGTATGAACCATAGAAAAGTTGGAATACAGTAGATATTACACCAATATGAATTTAGAATGAGTTCATTACAGTACCTAAGTGGTGGTTTTATTTTCTTATACTAACGGAGCTTACGAGTTTTCTGTTGAGTTTTGTGTTGTGGAGTTTTCAAGTTTTGGGTAAGGATTCGTTGGACTATGGAATAAGGAGTTTCTAGATCCTAAGCTTGGGTATGCCCAAGGCACCCCAAGATAATATTCAAGAATAGTCAAAAGCCTAAGCTTGGGGATGCCCCGGAAGGCATCCCCTCTTTCGTCTTTGTTCATCGGTAACTTTACTTGGAGCTATATTTTTATTCACCACATGATATTATTTGCTTGCTATTATTTATAATAATGTTTTGTATCTTCATTTTCAATAAAAATGTCAAGGATAGTCTTTGCCATGCTTATTTTGCTAGTATACATGTTGCTGTTTGAAAACAGAAAGTTTACCGCTGTTGCAAAAATTCCCTAGAAAAGTCAGAGCATGATATAATGTTGAAACTTTTTGCATAATGAGCTCTGATATTTACTACAGTGGGAATTTTAGTTCATAATTTTTGGAGTTAGGGAAGTATTGATACTTTTGCATTCTTTACAGATTGTACTGTTTTGACAGATTGCTGTTATGTTTGCATTGTTTGCATATGTTTGCTTGTTTAATGATTCTATTTGAGGATAGGAGTATTAAATATTCAGAGGCATTTAGTATGCAATGTTGAATAATAATTTTAGTGATTTCTTACAGTAGAAAATGATAAGGTTTTGCATTGGTTTATACTAACCTATCTCACGAGTTCTTGTTGAGTTTGGTGTGGATGAAGCTTTTGATAAAAAGAGAAACCATGATATGAGAGGAATTAAGGAGACATAAAATCTCAAGCTTGGGGATGCCCAAGGCACCCCAAGATAATATTTCAAGAATTCTCAAGCATCTAAGGGGATGCCCCGGTAGGCATCCCACCTTTCTTCTTCAACAACTATCGGTTAGTATCGGTTGACCCTAAGTTTTTGCTTCTTCACATGAGTTGTGCTATCCTTGCAATGTCATTTTATTTTGCTTTGCTTGCTGTTTGATTAGAGTACCAAGATCTGAAATTCCTTAATGCTAGAGAGTCTTCACATAGTTGCACAATTATTCGACTACTCATTGATCTTCACTTATATCTTTCGGAGTAGTTTGTCATCTGCTCTAGTGCGTCACTTATATCCTTTAGAGCACGGTGGTGGTTATATTTTGTAGAAATTGTTAGTCTCTCATGCTTCAGTTATATTATTTTGAGAGTCTTTTAGAACAGCATGGTATTTGCTATGGTTATAAAATTGGTCCTAGAATGGTAGGCATCCAAGTTGGGTATAATAAAAACTATCATAGGAAGTGAATTGGATGCTATGATCAATTTGATACTTGATAATTGTTTTGAGATATGGAGGTAGTGATATTAAAGTCATGCTAGTTGGGTGATTATGAATTTAAAGAATGCTTGTGTTGAAGTTAGCAAGTCCCGTAGCATGCACGTATGGTTAAAGTTGTGTAACAAATTTGAAACATGAAGTGTAACTGGCTTGTGCATCCTTATGAGTGGCGGTCGGGGACAAGCGATGGTCTTTTCCTACCAATCTATCCCCCTAGGAGCATGCGCGTAGTACTTGATTTTTGATGACTTCTAAATTTTTGCAATAAGTATATGAGTTCTTTTGACTAATGTTGAGTCCATGGATTATACGCACTTTTACCTTTCTGCCATTGCTAGCCTCTTCGGTACCGTGTATTGCCCTTTCTCACCTTGAGAGTTGGTGCAAACTTCGCCGGTGCATCCAAACCCTGTGATACAATATGCTCTATCACACATAAACCTCCCTATATCTTCCT
This sequence comes from Triticum aestivum, assembly GCF_018294505.1. Taxonomy (NCBI): domain Eukaryota; kingdom Viridiplantae; phylum Streptophyta; class Magnoliopsida; order Poales; family Poaceae; genus Triticum; species Triticum aestivum. The sequence continues at coordinate 491,309,999 of NC_057795.1, forward strand.
CAAAACAGCCACCGTACCTACCTATTATAGCATTTCCATAGCCATTCCGAGATATATGGCCATGCAACTTTCCACCATTCCGTTCATCACTATCATGACATACTTTACTTTTGTCATATTGCCATTGCATGATCATGTACTTGACATCGTATTTGTGGCAAAGCCACCATGCATTATTTTTCATACATGTCACTCTTGATTCATTGCACCATCCTGGTACATCGCCGGAGGCATTCATATAGAGTCATATCTTGCTCTAGTTTCGAGTTGTAATTCATATGTTGTAATAGAAGTGTGATGATCATCATTATTAGAGCATTGCCCAAAGAAAAAAAGAAAAAAAGAAGAAAGGCCAAAAGAAAAAAAAAGTCCCAAAAAAAAGAAAAAAAAAAGAAAAAAAGGGGCAATGTTACTATATCTTTTTCCACACTTGTGCTTCAAAGTAGCACTTTGTTCTTCATGTAGTGAGTCTCATATATTGTGCTTCAAAGTAGCACCATGTTTTTCATATAGTGAGTCTCATAAGTTGTCTTTTTCATACTAGTGGGAATTTTTCATTATAGAACTTGGCTAGTATATTCCTACGATGGGCTTCCTCAAATGCCCTAGGTCTTCGTGAGCAAGCAAGTTGGGTGCACACCCACTAGTTTTCTTTTGTTAAACATTCATTTATAGCTCTAGTGCATCCGTTGCATGGAAATCCCTACTCCTCATGTTGACATCAATTAATGGGCATCTCCATAGCCCGTTGATTATCCTCGTCAATGTGAGACTTTCTCCCTTTTTGTCTTCTCCACACAATCCCCATCATCATATTCTATTCCACTCATAATGCAATATCCATGGCTCACGCTCATGTATTGCGTGAAGGTTGAAAAAGTTGAGATTATTTAAGTATGAAACAATTGCTTGGCTTGTCATCGGGGGTATAGAAGTTGGGAACATCTTTGTGTGACGAAAATGAAGCATAGCCTAACTATATGATTTTGTAGGGATGAACTTTCTTTTGCCATGTTATTTTGAGAAGACATGATTACTTTGATTAGTATGCTTGAAGTGTTACTATTTCTTTTATCAATATGAACTTTTACTTTGTATCATTTGGATCTGAACTTTCATGCCACAATAAAGAAAATTACATTGAGAATTATGCTAGGTAGCATTCCACATCAAAAATTCTGTTTTTATCATTTGCCTACTCGAGGACGAGCAGGAATTAAGCTTGGTGATGCTTGATACGTCTCCAACGTATCTATAATTTTTTATTGTTCCATGCTATTATATTACCCCTTTTCGATGTTTATGGGCTTTATTTTACATATTTATATCATTTTTGGGACTAACCTACTAACCGGAGGCCTAGCCCATATTGTTGTTTTATTTCCTGTTTCAGTGTTTCGAAGAAAAGGAATATCAAACGGAGTCCAAACGGAATGAAACCTTTGGCATCGTGATTTTTTGGAAGAATATCATCCGGGAGGCTTGGAGATCAAGTCAGAAGACCCT